>NW_027281793.1:25000-275211 GCF_046629955.1 Centroberyx affinis
GCTGTAATACTGCTGCTGTCTTGGAGTAAAAAAACAACCTGTACACCTCTCTCCTCAGCTCTTATTTCTTTACCCAGCACTTCTCTATCATCCATGATATGATGACCTCTGACCTCTGACCTGCAGTCTACTTCAGTTCAGTTCAATCTGCTTTATTGGCATGAATGTGAATCAAAAAGAGCAAAGTTGCCAAAGCTTCGATTACTACAGTTGGGAATTGATCAAACAAAAACAGTAACTGAGGTGAACAGTAAAGGTAACAGTCACTGTGTGTGTGTGTGTGTGTGTGTGTGTGTGTGTGTGTGTGTGTGTCAGTATCTCTTTAATGTTGGGTCTATTGTACAGTATTGTTGCTAATGTAGGAATCAAAGCTTATTGCATTCTCTGTAAGTGGGATTGTTTTAAGTGTATGTTTTCAGTTTATTAGGGTTGTGTGTGTAAGAGTGTCAGATACATGACTGGATGTAATGCAAAGGTAAAATATGCAGAGTTAGTTATTCAGTATTTGGACAAGGCAAGGCCACGTCTTCAGGTGTGTTTATGTGTGGAACGTAAATGTAAAGCCATCTATCTGCTCCGCATTTGGACAAGACAGGTAATTACTGGAATAGCAGATCTGATAAAACCAAAACCTGGTGCAGCGAAGGAGAGACTTTGCTGCTCGTCCCTCTCTCCAGACTCAGAACCGAAGCCGATCGAGTCTTTAAACGCTCTTCCACTGGACCGAGGATCTGCAGACTGTTGACTAAAGCCTCATCTGTTCAGACTGGCCTTTGTTTAGCCTCTGTGTCTGTTATTATGTGTTTTTATGCCTTATTGTTTTTTACTGTTTTTTGGTCTTATTATTGTGTTATTATGTCTTATTGTTCTTATGTTTTACTGTTTTTTGGTCTTATTGTGTTTTTATGTCTTCTTGTTCTTATGTTTTACTGTTTTTTGGTCTAATTGTGTTTTTATGTCTTCTTGTTCTTATGTTTTACTGTTTTGTACTGTGTTCTGGTTTTATTGTGTTTTTATGTCTTCTTGTTCTTATGTTTTACTGTTTTTTGGTCTTATTATTGTGTTATTATGTCTTCTTGTTCTTATGTTTTACTGTTTTGTACTGTTTTCTGGTCTTATTATTGTGTTTTTATGTCTTATTGTTCTTATGTTTTACTGTTTTTTACTGTTTTCTGGTCTTATTGTGTTTTTATGTCTTCTTGTTCTTATGTTTTACTGTTTTGTACTGTTTTCTGGTCTTATTATTGTGTTTTTATGTCTTATTGTTCTTATGTTTTACTGTTTTTTACTGTTTTCTGGTCTTATTGTGTTTTTATGTCTTCTTGTTCTTATGTTTTACTGTTTTTTGGTCTTATTATTGTGTTATTATGTCTTCTTGTTCTTATGTTTTACTGTTTTTTGGTCTTATTATTGTGTTATTATGTCTTCTTGTTCTTATGTTTTACTGTTTTGTACTGTTTTCTGGTCTTATTATTGTGTTTTTATGTCTTATTGTTCTTATGTTTTACTGTTTTTTACTGTTTTCTGGTCTTATTGTGTTTTTATGTCTTCTTGTTCTTATGTTTTACTGTTTTGTACTGTTTTCTGGTCTTATTATTGTGTTTTTATGTCTTATTGTTCTTATGTTTTACTGTTTTTTACTGTTTTCTGGTCTTATTGTGTTTTTATGTCTTCTTGTTCTTATGTTTTACTGTTTTTTGGTCTTATTATTGTGTTATTATGTCTTCTTGTTCTTATGTTTTACTGTTTTTTGGTCTTATTATTGTGTTATTATGTCTTCTTGTTCTTATGTTTTACTGTTTTGTACTGTTTTCTGGTCTTATTATTGTGTTTTTATGTCTTATTGTTCTTATGTTTTACTGTTTTTTACTGTTTTCTGGTCTTATTGTGTTTTTATGTCTTACTGTTCTTATGTTTTACAGTTTTTTGGTCTTATTATTGTGTTTTTATGTCTTCTTGTTCTTGTCTTATTGTCTTTTACTGTATTCTGGTCTTATTTTAGGTATTTTACTCTTGTGAAGCACTTTGTGACTGCTCTATAGAAGGTGCTGTATAAATAAACTTTACTTACTGTAGAATCCCTGTGTTAAAGGAGAGGAGAGGAGTATGGAGGCTAGCTTGTTCAGGGCAATTATATAAAATGTCTGTCCTGACCATGTTATAAGAACTGTCATGTAAAATGTGTGGTGTCAGCGCGGTCTAGTGCGTCCCGTAACCAAGACGTCACAGGTCTGATCCCAGCAGCATAAGACCAAACCCACACTGGAGGAGAGCAGCAGCTAAAAGCCTGAAATGCAAACGTAGGTTCAGACAGCATGTGAAGCAGGTGAAGGCCGGACTGTCTGAGACCATCAGGCCCAAATGTCTTAGTGGTAGAGTGATATAAATATCCTGTGGCTGCCACGGCAACCACTCAGAGGTAAAGGCTTGAATGAGGTAAAGGCTATTATTAAACTGATTGTTTTAAGCTGAAAAATATAAAAATGCAAGGGCATATCTACAGTCTGTAGGAGATGAGAAACAGTTTGAGGCAATATAGATGCAGTTTTACTATTTTGACCTACACAATTTTTCCCATAGGCTTTTATCCACTATGTTACCTACTAGGGATGGGGCGATACCATATACTCTTGATACGATTAGATACACGATATGTGGTTCAGGATTCAATACAACCATGATAAGATGTAATAAATAAAAGTTCAACGACAACAAAGTCTGACTGTGCAGAATTCTGTTTATTTCTGAGACTCAAATATTTCTAGCGATGCCATTGGCTGCTAGAATGTAAACAACAATTTTAAAATGTAATTACAAAGTGACAATAATATAATCTGGATGGAGAGCTTGTGAAACTGTGATGGTCAAGCATCTCATTAGTGATTACTACAGCAGAATAACATGGAGCTGATATCACCATTCATGTTCCTGACCCACAATAGGGGTATTGTCACGTTTTTGTATCACGATATATTGAATTTTGATTATCGTCCCATCTCTATAAATATCTACATATTGTTGTATTAATCAACCCCACTCCCAGCTGTAGGTCGTATCAGGCTGGAAAATGAAACCAGCCACGAGCCAAACAAATTGGCTGTAGCTAGCAAAGTAGTTTAGCACTTTGGCAGTTAACCAAACATCATTTGGAGCTCTATTCTATTCTAGTTGGCTGGTCAAACACTGAGGGTGGCTGGTGAAATGTGGGACTTCTCAGCCGCTGTGGCCAGTGAACAGAAAATTGACTTTCCCGTCCTGAATTTTAGCCGTATAAATGAGTGTAAAATAAACGCTTCCCATGTATCGCAGCGTGGTCACATGGCTGGAAAAGGCCCGTGAGTTAGAAACGCTGCTGGGCGGCTTTTCAACAAGGCAATCAGGAAGGGCAGAGTCTGTTTACTCTACGATCCCCGCCTGTCCAAATACTGTCCGGCATAGCTGCACGTTCTGCCTCTCTCTCCACGTCACACACACACACACACACACACACACACACACACACACACACACACACACACACTGCGCTTTACATTACAGTAGGATACTTATTTAGGCAGAAGGCCACATTTGAAAACTTTTCTACCAAAATTGCATACAGACAACTTTGAACGATTGCTGGCATTAAAGTAAATTGAATGGACTATTTTTGGCGTCATTGTCTATCTTGAACCATTTAATCAAAATAACGTTTTTGTAGCTGTAATTATTTGTACTTATAATATTTACATTTTTATTTCATTGAGCAATAAACATAGGCAACATCTTTCCCAAGTGTTTATATATATTTTTGAATTAAACTTTATTTTTTACATTTCACAGCCCCATGCAGCCAGACAGCAGTGGCCTGTAGCTGACCCTGCCTCTGCCTGTCTGTCTCTCTGTCTCTCTGTCTGTCTGTCTGTCTGTTAGGTGAGTGTGGGAGCGGAGATATCGCCGCCGTGCCACGGGGTTACAGTGCCCTGAACTCGGCCTGTTATGACTAAGTGGCCCGGGGGCTCCGGAGGTCTCCCCGACTGGACATGTAGGAGGGAGCGGAGGGTCCAGCAGCCTGGCGGGGTCAAGGGGGGGCTACGAGGGAGGAGGGGGGGGGGGGGGGGGTGATAGCCACGGGTCAGCCTCTGGCTTCACAGCCAGTGGACCTCATCGGTCAGAAAAACGTGTCCCCTGGTTGAACTCTCTGCGGCCGCAGCTTGGCCAACCCGCTGCCCCTGCATGACCATCGATTTTTTTTCCCTCCTCCACCTCTCCGTCTTTCTCTCCGCTTCTCCCTCCCTTCAATACCCGGCGCTTATATTTCGCCCATTTGTTTCTGTTACTTTGCCACGCATCACGCTGCTGGCCCGGGGCCCCAGGAGAGGCCGGAGCGCCCCACCAGAACCGCTGTCCCTTTTTTAATCCCGGGCAGATTGATTTCTGAAGGGGTCAAGCAGCAGTGAGCGCGTTTCTGAGGCCGCCGCTGCTCGTGTCAGCGGACACGCCGCGGCCTGAGCGCGCACGGCGACCGGCGATCGTTCGTAGTTCATTTGGAAAAGCCTCGCAGATCGTTTGTTTTCGAGGTAAATTGCCAACCGAGAGAGTATCCATTAACCAGCGCTCCCCCAGTTCTTTTAATTTTTCTTTTTCACCCCCTCTCCCTCCCTCCTCCCTCCCTCTCTCCAATTGAGCGTCGAATTATTCATATTCCCACTACAGTCTCTGTAGCCCGTTCGCACCTGGCCGAAAAAAAAAACACACACACATGCAACAGTATCTCATTAAAAGCTATAGGCCTAAGCCGCAGCAACACTTTATAACCACAGAAACCCAGCCAAGACAAAATGCATAATAAGCTCCGGGTGAACCAGGAATTATTCAACTGGGCCATTCTGTCACGCATTAACTCCACCATTTCTGACTATTCCAAAGTAATGTGCTGGTTAAGGTCGGAGTCTAGTTGCATCACAGAAGCTACATAAGTTAAAAATAATTATTAGCTGGAAGTAAAATTCACAAAAACTAAAATATCAACTAGCATATCGTAATTATCCACCTAAACAAAACCAGTGCGTAAAAGACGCATGACGGCATATTTCACGCACAACAACAGATGCAGAAGAAGCTGCAGGCCGCACGCGGGATGACGCGGTGCGGAGGTGACACCGGCGCAGCAAAGGGGACGGAAACAGTTGAACAAACTGCCGAGAAAACAGAAAAAAAAACAAAAAAAAAACACAAAACATAAAAACACAACACCAGCCCGTCATGTGGCTGTGGAGCCTCCGCACACCTCACAACACAAACACGCGGCTCCAAAAGTCCCCACGGCCATAAATGCCCCTTCTCCCCTCCGCGTGACCTCGACAAATGCGCAGGGGGCAATAAAACCATAAAAACGCCACGGAGGCATCAGACACACACAGCAAAGACAGACAGAGAGAGACAGAGAGAGAGAGAGAGAGAAAAGAAAAAAAAGATCTCCATGCCTCTTACCTTACACGCTCCCACCTTCACCAACTTCTTGCCCATCTTCTTCGGTGGTGTGAAGACTCTCTGACTGGATTGTTGGGGAGTTTCTTTGGACGGGGATTTTCTTCTTTCCAAAGGAGGAAGAAAAAAGTTTTTTTCTTTTCTTTTGGTACTTGTGGGGTGTAAAAAATAGGTGGCGGATGGGGTGGGAAGGGGGGGAGGAGGGAGGGAGGAGGAGGGTGGGTGGGGGGTGGGGGGGGGGGCATGTCTTCAAGTGTCTTCCAAGACGTCTTCTTCTTATTCTTCTCCTCTGTCTCTCTCTCTCTCTCTCTCGTGGCAGAAGGGGTCTTGCCGCTTGTGTGTGGCTGCCGAATGACAATAGAGAAGAGAAGAAGTGTTTAAAGAAGAACAAGTGATTAATGATTTTTTCTTGTATAATTCTCACATTTTTCTTGAGGTGCCTTCCCTCTGTCCTGTCCAGAAAATAATGGCGGTGAACTTTTTAAGAGCGGGGGGGGATGGGGGGGGGGGTCCTCACAAAAATCTGTTCCCCTTTCCATTCACAGAAGCGCAGAAGGCCCCGGCTGATAAAAGAGGCTAAAAGAATAAGAATTCCTCGGTGGATTTTATTGTGCGCGGTGTCACCCCGCACGCAAATTCATTTATTTCGGCCATAAGCTTCGCGCAGAGTGCTGGAGGGGCTTCTGTTTTATTGTGAAGGCACATATGTGTGTGTGTGTGTGTGTGTGTGTGTGTGTGTGTGTGTGTGTGTGTGTGTGAGGATGGAGGGTGGGTGGGTGGGGGGGGGGGGGTATCTATCTGTGTAGGTGTTCCAATATAGGACGTGAAAATCACAACATTTGGACACCAATATTATCTATACCTCTCCCTGTGAAGAGGAGGAGGGGAGGAGGAGGAGGGAGGGGGGGGAGTTAAAGGTATTAAAACCAAGCAATCACTATAGGAAGGTTTATCCGGCTCGTCTCCAGCCATCAGGACCGCCAGTGAAAATGAAATATTTCTGGAATAACGGAATATTGGAATGAAATCCAGTCATTTCGAGCAGGGCGGTTAATAGTAAAAGCGTGAAATAAAACACTGAAATAGAGTTTTTAAAAATACTGTAACAGTGGAATATTTAAAACCGTATAGGGTCTGGATAAACGAATCACATCAGATGGCAGTGAATCTTTGCTTTGGCGCAATGTGTGTGTGTGTAGGTGTGTGTAGGTGTGTAAGTGTGTGTGTTTGACGCACGGCCACATATAGGTGTATAGTTTGATAGGAGGTGGTTTTGCGCTAGAGGAGCCTTTCATAAATAGGAAGAAAACAGATAAATGGGCAGAGGGAGTCTCCGTGGCAAGAGGCCCGGGGAGAAATCAACCAACAAGTAATAGAGAATCTTCTCCGGCCCGAGGAATGCGAGCGGACCAATTTGGGGGGCACAGCTTTTTTTTTTTTTTTTTTTTGTTTAAAGTTCATCGGGAGGAATGCTATTTTCTCTCCCCCCCTCTTGCTCTATATTTTTCGATACCTGCTCTAAGAAAAGAAAATGAAAATTAATACGGGAGCCGCGCCTTACAAAAGAAGCCATTCGTCTTGTTGATTATCTATTTGGTTGTCAGGGTTTGAGCTATGGCGCCGGCCCGCTCCCTTTTTGTAATATATAAAAAATAAAATACACACACACAGCACCGGTCCAGAAAACACCGACAGAAAAACTGTTGTGCAAAAATTACACTCATTAAAGCATTAAAAGACCACGAACCGAGAAACTATTTAACTTTTTTTTTTTTTTTTTTTTTTTGCAGGAACAGAGGAGAGAGGGAGGGGGTCCGCGCCGTGCGCCCGGCCCGGTGCCGCGAGTCTGAGCAGCCGTTAAATTAACGGGAGAACGGGAGTGAAACGGAGGGACGGTTTGTGATTTAAAACGAGATTACAGGACGTAATGTACCAAGATCACTCATGGCCGGGACAGATTAATCATCGCAGGCCGCTGATTTCTCAAGACAGGTCGCTACGTTGGGAAGCAAAACCAACACCGAAATTAAATGAAATTATTTATTGCGTGTGGTGTGTGTGTGTGTGTGTGTGTGTGTGGTGTGTGTGTGTTCAAATGCATCCTTCCCCGTTATAAAACCAGTTATGAAGAGAGAGAGAGAAAGACGTATTTTACATTTTCAGACCTGCACAGCAAAGCAAAACCCTCCGAAACTAAACCAAACAATTTACTGAAAATAGCATTTCTTTCTTTAAAAAAACATAATTTTTTAAAAATCCTTTGTGTGTGAGAGAGAGAGAGCGAGAGAGAGAGAGAGAGAGGGAGAGAGAGAGAGAGAGAGAGAGAGAGAGAGAGAGAGAGATGCGGACAAAGACAGAGCAGGATAGAAATCGACGCTTTTTCAGCCATTTATTTAAATTTCTATGAACTATTTACAAATAATAGGAAGGTAAACACCGAGGAGGCACAAGCAGAGGAAGAGGAGCAACGTACAAATATAGGGGAGAGGAAGAGGAGCAAATACATTTTCAACAATACCATCATCATCATCATCATCATCAGCGATAGAACTGATCTTTGGAATGTAAATAAAATAATAATAATTAAAAAACACTTGAATAAAATATCTAAAAAAAAAAAAAAAATGGCACAGGGTGAGAAGAGAAAAGATAGGCTAGAAAAGAGAAGAAGGAAAGAAAGGAGAAAGAGAGAACGTGTGCGCGCATTTTATGTGCCGAGAAAAAGATAGATTTATCAGAAAAAAAAAGCAGAGAAATAAAATAAATCAACACCATTCAATCATGCAATATACGCACCTTTTTTTTCTCTCTGAATGTCCCTGGCCAGAACAATTGCTTATTATTAAATTACATTTTTGTTTTTTTTTCACATACAAGAAATGAATAAGCTTAATGTATTGCAGGTAATAATAACTCGCCACATAATTTTCCAAAACAAAAATACAAAAAAAAAAAATAAAAGCTCGAAAAAATGTCACTTCATGAAACGAGCCAAAAATAAAAATAATAAAAAATAAAAAAATATAAGTACAACTGAGGTAATAGGTAGTACATTGTATAGTGCTGCGTTTATAATGCTTAGGGTTATCTGTACCAGGATTTTGGTTTTGGATACAACTTCTATTTCTATTTCGCCAGCTTCGTCGTTAGAAACCCTGTTTGATTCTTAGTGGAAATGCCAGGATTTAGCTTGATTTATTTCTGCTAATTCCCCAGTCTGTCTGCCTCTCCGTTTCCCTGTATATCTCACATGAACAATCAACGGACCTCGATTTAAAAAACAAAACAAAACACGCTCCTTGTCAGTCTCAGCGATAATAGCATAGAATATAATTTTCATATCATCGACATAGAATTAAAAACAATAATAAAAAAAATTAAAAAAAACAGCTATAGCCTATTTTTTGTCGTTTCGCTTTACAAAACAAGAATACCGGGAATAATTAGAATTATAACAGCAAGAGAGAAAAAACTTCATGTTTCATTTTTGGGAGATACCGGAGGTTATAGGCAATTTAATATTTTAGAGTATTATAAGGACGGATGGAGGTGTGTGTGTGTGTGTGGGGGGGGGGGGGGGTAAAGGAGTGTAAGAATACGTCTCTTGACGAAACGAGAGAGTCTCATTTATTAAACTGGGGGGGAACGGAGGGATGGTGGTGGTGGGTGGGTGGGTGGGTGGGGGGTGCGCGGGGGGGGGGGGGGGGGGTAATGGGCAGAGCCGCGGTTCACCCCTTTGCTTTGTACCCGCAGAGTAAACATGACAAATGGGGTCCGAGTTTGGCATGATTAAAGATGAAAACGAGGATCCATCTTCACCAAAAAATCACGGATAAAAAAAAAATAAAAAAACCTTACACACACACACACACACACACACACTATCTGCCTACCGCCTTCTGCTCTGTCAGAGGGAGAGAGAGGGTGAATATGAGAGAGAGAGGAGTATAAAAAGACAGAGAGATAATATAAAAAGCAGGGAGAGAGAGAGAGAGAGAGAGGGATAAAAGCAGGGAGCGTCCGTTTGTTTTTCATCCCCTATACTCTTCTTCTCTTCGCCCACTTATTTTGTTCAATTCATTTTTCTGAATGGGCCCCCCCCCCCTTCTCTCTCTCTCTCTCTCTCTCCTATAGTCTCTCTACCAGCAGTACAGATCAGGCCGGACAGACAGACGGCAGTCCGGTCCGGTCCGGTCCCCTCTGATCCAAAGTGCATGTCGGGATTACAGGTAGCAGAACGGGAACAACAGGCGGGTTAGTAGTGGTGGTTCCGGGGTTGCGTTCAGTTTGGGTAAAGGAGGGGAAGGGGGAGAGGCGGTGAACCGGGCTATAGCGGCCCGGTGGAGCGGGTCTGAGAGCCGGCCAGCGCCTGGGAGTTTGTGTTGTTGTTGTTGTTGTTTGTTGTCCCGGAGCGGATCTTGGTGTTGGGCAGCTTGTGGTCCTTTTTCCACTTCATCCTCCGGTTCTGGAACCAGATCTTGATCTGCCGTTCCGACAGGCACAGCGTGTGCGCGATCTCCACCCTGCGCCTGCGCGTGAGGTACCGGTTGTAGTGGAACTCCTTCTCGAGCTCCAAGACCTGCTGGCGCGTGTAGGCCGTCCGCGAGCGCTTGGGCTCGCCCCCGGTGTAGTTTGGACTCACTGTGGGAGAAGAATGGGAATAAGACTTTTAATAAGTAAATACATAATTACACAACAATAACAGCAACAGCAACCACAATAACACCACCTTCAATAACAATAATAATAAAAAATAATACGCCTATTACTAGGCTACTACTACTACTAGCCTACTAATAGTAATACTAATATTAATACTAATACTAATACTATTAGTAGCCTAATAGGGTACTAATAGGCTACTAATACTGATAATAATACAATAATAATAATAATAATAATCATAATAATAATCATAATCATGATGAAGATGACGTTACTTGTCTTTAATGCATTATAGAATAGAAAAATCAAGCCATTATCTGTAACCAGCAGTTTGAAGTCATTGTGGAGAATAACAATAATACAACGTTAGATTATATAAGGAGAGAAAACGGCGTAATTATCATTATTGGCTTGCACGATCTAATAGAAAAAACAATAAAAAAGAAAACAAGGTAGTCTCTTATTTCATTAGCAGCAGAGCGAGCTCATTACACGACGCAGCGTAGCAGCGACATTGTTAACTGGCAAAATAGAAAACAGCACATTAACCCAAAGGGAGAGAAAACGCTAGTGCATTATTCGGCTGCACGCGGAGACAAATACAGCCATGGCCACATCACTGGTAGTTTGGATCTACTGTAGTAAAATAGAAAACAGATCAGCCCCATATTACATATTTCTGATCTTCTATTATTCTAATAACAGGAGCGGTTTTCTGTTTTCAGGTGCAGGTGTTACGGTGTTACGGTCAGAACTGACGCGAGAGATACGACTCATCACGATTTCTCCTCATTTTATAGGCTGCTGCTATATTTTGTATTTTCAGAGTGTGTGTGTGTGTGTGTGTGTTAGGTGAGTGTGTGTGTTAGGTGTGTGTGTTAGGTGTGTGTGTGTGGACTGTTGTCACGCGTCATGTGAGGCCCCGGGGCGCAGTAAAAACCTCCTGCTCCTCTCCTGCACAGCCAGACTGATCCCGGTGTCCAAATGTTGTGATTTGAAGGCAAATCGGGGCCACGGCCACATCTAAAACCACACCGTCCCGACACGTTCAGACACGCGCATCCCTGTCCCTACGGTTACCGTAAATAAAAAAAAAATAATAATATAACAGCAGCAACAACAAGGCAAGTCCATGAACGGCGGGGGGAATTTAAAGGAATAACCTCGCCTTGAATTACGTTATGAGCAGATGCCACGGGTGAGAGCGAGGATGGGCATTGTCTGTGTTGTATAAGCTGGTTAAGAATAGGAGGAGAGGGTGGGGTGGGGGGGGGGGGGGGGGGGGGTGCAGCTACACAACGGCACTGAATGGCCGCCTGGGTAATGATTCAACAAATCCAAAAAAGACTACAACCGGACAGCAGCCGCCGAGTAGAATAAGAGTCCATTGTCTTCTAAAACAGGTAAACTTTGAAGAGAGTGAAGGCCGAAGTGGTTTTACCCGGTCGTAGTAAATGGTCTCGTGCCGGAGTCAATGCGTTATGGCCATAACGGTGACTTTGCAAAAGTGGCGTTTTGTCGCCGCCCGAACACGCGCCACGGTTTTCCCTAAGCAGCACACAGCAGTCCATTACCGGGGAACAACATTACAGGGAAGACCTAATAGACTCCCAACTATTCGGTTTTACATTAGTGTTTTACGGCCGGCTCCATAAACATGAATATTTTAGCTCCCATAAAACTTTCCTCCCCCGGAACAACGGGGGAAGAGTCGACAGAGTAAAGTACACCGTTTATACAACCCGACCACTTAAAATCAAATTACCAAAGCATAAAACCTAACTTATGGCTCAGGCTGAGTTGTCATAAGGCTGGGAATTAGAGCAGACGAGCCTGCGATCGGACTTCAAAAGGTAGCTCGGCGGAGAGGTGCAATAAAAATTTATGGAGGGTGTAATTATATTGGCCCTGCAAACAGGCGATCGTAAATCTCGACCCAAGGGCTACTAGCCTACTTCTAACAGAGGGGAAGCCGTAGATCTGACGGCGGACATCTAGCTGACTGCATGTTCAACTGCAGGCACAAAGACGCGCAGAGGCAGCAGAGGGAGAAGGGGAGAGAGAAGTTTGGAAGCGACACTTACCGATGTTTACATGGACTTTCTTCATCCACGGGTAGACCACCGGGTCCTTGCGGCTGCTCGCCGGGGAAGAAGTGCTTTGGCTGTGGGGCGTTTGGCCGCAGGACGGCGGCGGAGGCGGGCTGGGAGTCACCGAGTCGCAGTGGTGGCTCTGCTCCGGGAGAGGGGCGGTCTGCAGCCCGGTCGGGGGCAGGACGTGACCCCGGGGCGACATCACCACCGAGGCGGGCTGCCCCGTGCTCTGGCACGGCGTGTAGGGCGGCTCGGCTCCGCAGCCCGGCCGCGGCTGGTGCTGCTGCTGGTGGTGGTGGTACAGGGAGTCCGGCTGAAACGCGGCAGCCTCCTGCCGCTGGGAGCTGAAATAGTCCGGAGAGTGGCTGGGCAGATAGTCGCTCTGTGAATACTCCTCGCACGGTGGGAACTTCGGGTCCACATAGTTGGAGTTGATCAAATAGGAGCTCATGGCCATTAATTTCAGTCTTTTTGTGGAATTGCACACACTCGGAAAATATATAACTAAAATTTATATCTTATCCCTTTACTCTTCGGTTATTCCTGTTCCGTTGAACCCTCCTACTTTTCTGTCAAGTGAACAAAGTTAAGAGGCCACGTGACGGCGGCCAGCCAATGGCGCGGCTCCGTGACGAACCCCGGATAAGGAAATGGGATTAGGCATAACACGGCTCCCGCACGCGCATCATCATATGGCTCAGTTTGTGGGCATTCACAGTCTTACAATACTTTCCCCTCTCTCTCTCTCTCTCTCTCTGCCCGGTTCTCTCCTGTGTCTCTCCGCCACATGTTGGCACGCATGCGATGCAAAGCGAGAGAATCACAACAATAACAAAGCGACTCCACACGCCGAAAATCTACATTCCGCTCGAGCTGAAACCTTCTGCGCAACGCACACACACACGCACACGCACACACACACATGCTGTGGCTTGCCCCCCCGCCCCCCCCTCGCCCCTCCTCCCCCAAACTGCTTGTACAGTACAGCAGGAAGACAAGTAGTGCTGCAAACGAACCCTTTCTCCCTCTCACACTTTTGGCAGGAACTTCAAATAGAAAAAATAAAGAAAAAGGCAAACAGTAGAAAGAAAGTGCTTGGGGGGATTTAAAGTGGCGCCTACCCTTGTGTGTGTGTGTGTGTGTGTGTGTATACCTTTGTGTGTGTCTGTGTGTGTGTGTGTGTAGGCTCGTGCCTGCCAAAGCGTTTCTTTTAAATCGCTAATAACGGGGAGTGAGAGCGGCTGGCCCGGCCGGCTGCTGCGCCACCCAGCAGCACCGGTGTCAGAGATAAATCTGGCTTGTTTAGGATCGATAGAAAATTCATCAACTAATTCAGGTTGCACGGCCTCCTAAATCACGAGCAGACCTTTGCATTAAGAGCGAGCGTCCAGCGCCGTTCCCCCTCTTTTCTGTTTTAAAGCCCGTGTTCGTCCAACAGGCGCCCGCTCGCTCTCCTCGCATGGTAATTGAGCTCCAGCCGCGTCCTCTCTGCCTTGCATGGATAAATAGGATTTTTCCCACTTTCCGATATTAACATGGCTGGAACGGTAATTCTACCCCTCCAGTCATGCAGCTCCATGCAGACTGTGTGGCTGCTGCTGCCCTTTAGCCGTGCATTACCAAAACACAAATACACCGCTCTTTGTTTTGCCTCCTAATTGTATTTCAACCCTGCAAGCGAGCGCAGGACTCAGTGTCTCTTTTGCATTACATTACAGACACTAAATATATAACTAAACACATAGGCTAACTCTTTGTTCCTCTCACTGTGATGCAGAACAAACACAACGCACCAGAAAAAGACCTGACATGGAGTGATGCTCAAGACTCAACCTATAAACACGCATATAAACATATAAAGTCCTTTGTTTTTTCAACTTTCGTACCAATAAAGCGTCACATTACACCTTCTGTAATGCTGATAAAGGCATAAAAAATAAAAAAAATAAATAAATGAACACAGTCCTGTTTGGTGCGCTTTCCCCTCTGCATTACAATCCTGCAGGAATCAATGAAATCCACTCAAGACAAGGCGTGAAAAACAGTTCGCATAACACACAGAAACACGATATAACCATGGACAACACGCGCTTAGACACTGCGGAGAACGAATAGAATAGAACAGAATAGAATAGAATAGTATAGTATAGAATAGAATAGCATGGATATCGTTCTTTGTTTTTCTCGTTTTCTTATCGAATTTAGGTTGTTGTGCACCTTTCTGCAGTGTTATCAGTGGACTAAAGACACACACACACACACACACACACACACACACACACACACGCACACACACACAGAGGGAAGATGATGGAGATATACAAGTCCTTTGTTGCCAGAAAATTGACCGTCTCCAAATCGAAACCTTACCCCCCCCCCACCCACCCCCACCCCCCTCCTTTATACGCCTTCCTAGATGAAGACTAAAGCCGACCGCATCATTTTTCAACAAGAGCGAAATGGCAAATAATAACAAAAAAAAAGTCCAATTCAGCCTGGAGTTGGGCCTCAGAATAGTGAAGTCGTTAGATAATCGAAAAACAAAATGTACTAAAACTTGGATTGAGTTCCGCATCAACTGGAGGCTCGTTGACGCACAATATGAACCTGCGCTGCATCCGCACACGCGCCTCAAAATCAACATCAACATCACCTTTCCGGACCGAAAACAAGCTTCAGTGATATAGATTTTACTGTAGCCTGCTTGGGCCGACTGACAGCCAGCTACATGCTTACAATTAATAAACAACTCTCATATATAGAGTCTATGTTCACTATATTCAAGGAAACTCTTGTATTAAAAAAGATAGAACGAAATAAAAAAATAAAAACAGACGTGGAAAGGACAATTTCCTCAGCTTTCACATCCCTACTGTTTCCTATCCATCAGTAGGACATGTTGGACCATAATTAAAATAAAAAATAAATCAGAAATATACTCAATAAACACATTAAAGGCCAATAAAAGCAGGCCTCGCTCCGTCCGTGTTTGCTCCATCGCTGCCGTCGTGTGTAAATCCACTATATACTCCCCTAGAAGCGAATTTGTGATTGTTATAGTGATTTTCACACAAATCCGGATCTACAGGGTAGATATAGAAGACAGCGGCTCTCTGGACGCTGAGCCCGTCGATACGCTTTTATTGGTTTCAATAAAGTCTCTGTTATTCCCCTCTATCATCCTGGAGCACAGGAATATTTTGATCCATGTACTGTCTGTGACCCTTGACCCTGCGCACTGTGGGTGGCGATCTGGGAACTCGACTTTATTCTAGTGTTGGACTCTAAAATACGAATAAAATAAACTTTCACACCGTTTCTGTTTAATAGTCTGGGCCTATAGGGTGGGAAGTGATATAAAGCTGCATGCATTACACGCCGATACTCGTTTGAATTATGTTTTTCTTTTCTTACATTTGAATAGGAAGCAGCGAAAATTATGGGCGATAAATCTTGGACAGGTAATAAATCCAGGCCCATTTTCTAACTAAAATGACGCCACCATACTGCAGACAGGCAGCAGGCTTTACTCGTTTAAAATAGTTTAATGGAATTATTGTTGAATGATTACTTATTGGTATTTTTTTTTTAAACTGTGTACAATGAAGAATGGGAGTAAGAGAGACGAAGGGAGGATTTAATGGTAGGATCAGGCCCAGCATATGGTCAGTTATTTCTGTTCTGTGTGTATTGGATAGTACAGAATGGAGGATGTTAGTGTTAGACAGAAGGTTTTGGGTCAAATCTTTTCCATTTCAGTCCCTTAAGGGAGTTGATTTTTTCTATTTATCAAGGCTGGGGACAATTTAATTTCTATTCACTCCGTTAAAGGCGCGCGGCCTTTCTTTAAATCCAAACAGCCCAAAAGCTTTCCACATGATAAAGTATTTGAAAAAAAAAAAAACTCCTTGGCACAAGAAGGTTGCCGCATCCAAACCCCCTCGATTAGAAATAATTGAGAATGAACACTAATTCCACAAATTGAAAAACTTTTTGGCACGCGGAAAAGGCTTTCTTTCCAAAAACCTATTATGAATTATCTGACTGAGGAATGAATAAATGAATTAATGTCCCGTCGGTTTTAAATGAATTGCAGTTTCTCTCTGTAAACTTTGATTTGATTGAATTAAAAAATGAATTGGAACCCCCAGTCTACTGGCAGACTGGTATAGCAAATTATTTGTATTCTTCTTCTTCTTCTAATTATTATTATTATTATTTATAAGGTAACATCTATCTATCTATCTATCTATCTATCTATCTATCTATCTATCTATCTATCTATCTATCTATCTATCTATCGATCTATCTTCTTCTTCTTCTTCTAATTATTATTATTATTATTTATAAGGTAACATCTATCTATCTATCTATCTATCTATCGATCTATCTTCTTCTTCTTCTTCTAATTATTATTATTATTATTTATAAGGTAACATCTATCTATCTATCTATCTATCTATCTATCTATCTATCTATCTATCTATCTATCTATCTATCCATCTATCCATCTAGCCAATAGCTCAGATATTGGTCGTTTAGGCCTTTGGCTGGTCGACCAGATAATAGAAACATTAAGACAATAGAAGCTAGAAATAGAAAAAGTAGAAAATCAGCCACACACGCGACATTCGTCAGAACCAGACATGACGCAATACCGCTCAGCAGCAGAGTCTTCATGCTTCTGATTTCTATTCTGTTCTATTCTGTTCTATTCTGTTCTATTCTGTTCCAGTATGGTCTGCCGTTTTTCACTTCATTACAATTCAGTTCAATTTCATTCTGTTCTATTCCCCTTTGTGATGTTGTTTTTCTATTCTATTGGCCTACAGTACGGTCTGCTGTACACGTCACTGTGATTTTGCTTTTCAGTTCAGTACAGTTCAGTTCATATCAATTTTATTCGACTCCATTCTATTCCAGTACGGTCTGCTCGACGTGTTCTGTGACGTTGCTATTCTATTCTGTTCTATTTTATTCCATTCTACTCTATTATAGGTCTGCTGTACACGTTAATCTGTGATTTTGTTTTTCGATTCAATACAATTCAGTTCAGTTCAATTGTATTCTATTCTATTCCAGGAGCCTACTATTCTCTATTCTAGTCTATGGTCTAATCTCTAGCTACATGTTACTCTGTATTTCTGTTTTTCAATTCAGTTCAGTTCAATTCACATAAATTATATTCTATTGGTCTGCTTCATGTTATTCTGTGATTTTGTTTGCAAATTCTTATTAAATTCTACTTTGCTCTATTCTATTCTATTCTATGGTCTAATCTAAATGTTACTCTGTGATTTTGTTTTTCAATTACATTCAGTTCAGTCTATTTTATTGGTCTGCTTTATGTGCTATTCTCTGATTTGGTTTCTAAAATTCTACTACTTTGCTCTATTCTATTCTATTCTCCCAGTGTGAGGGGCGGGTGTGGGCTTGTTTCCGTCACCTTGACCTCCCGCTGTGCTGCGGGTCAGTTCTCAGGTATCGATCAAGGTGTGATCGGTCTGACTGCGCCGCTTCCGCCCCTCTTTCCCTCTGTCAAGTTTGTCAGCAGCAGCCATTCAGTTCAATGGGAGCCCATTGTTCCCCAGGCTGCAGGTAAAGGTCAGCGCGCAGTCACACCAGTCAAAAAAAACGATGCAGTCAAAAAAAAAAGAGGGATAAACTGGTTTGTCCCAATCTGATGTGTGTAAAATGCGGATTTATATGAAAAAAACAGGTAAAATATCATATTATAAAGGGAAAATGAGCACTAGAAAGGACAAGAAACACTAAAAATTGCATTTGAATTGCAATTGAATCACGACTCCATCAAAAGCACTCACTGGTCTGCTGGACAAAACAACAGCATTTGTTTACAGCAACACTTGCCATGCACACCATTTAGGCCTATAGTTTATTTAAATTATAAAATCATATCCTAACCTATCAGTGACGCACCGACCAGCTCACCTTTACACCCCGCCTGAAAAACCAGACTATCCTGTTTTCAAACCCAGGCCTGTGGCAACAAAACACACACACACACACACACACACACACACAGGGTGGGTAGTAAACTGGAGAGTAGCCTGCCAGAGAGAGAGAAAACTAGCTTCTCTCCTCTGGTGTAACATTTTAAAATAATATGTCTTTAATTCACTGAAGACACGGGCGAGATAAATAAGTGTGTGTGTGTGTGTGAGAGTGCACTCAAAAAACTGCTGGGTTATAAAATAACCCAACTTTAACCCCACCGCTGGGTAACTATGGGACAGAACACGTGCTGGGTTGGTTTGACACAAGTGCTGGGTTTTACTATTTAACCCAGAATGCTGGGTTGTTCATTTGACCCAACCTAGTGAGTGAAATTAACTCAATTGCTGGGTTAAATGTTACCCATACACTGGGTTATTTGCTGGGGTGTTCATTTGACCCAACCTAGTGAGTGAAATTAACTCAATTGCTGGGTTAAATATTACCCATACACTGGGTTATTTCCTGTCTCCTTGCCTTGCTACTTTTATATTAAATAATAATAATATTAATAATAACAATAATAATGACAATAATAATAAAGGTATATTATATAATAAGATTATTGTTGTGTAATTTATAATAATTTACCATAATTATACAAATGCACACTATACAAAAAGATGCCACTGTAAATGTGCATTTAATTACATTTTGCAAAATTTACACCCACACAGGGGTGCACACAAACAGGTTTGGATGCATGTAGTTTTACTCACTCACACACACACACACACACACACACACACACACACACACACACACACACACACACACACACACACACACACACACACACACACACACACACACATCTTGCACAAAGGCTGTAGATAAAACATGGGGAAAAAAATGAAAAAAACATGTTCATGGAACAGCTTCTTAAACACCAACAGATAAAAACACCAGTCCATGGACCAGCTTCTTAAACACAGTAATCCAAATGAGAACTGGGAACCAGTATGATGAGCTGGGAGGGAGGGAGGGAGGGAGGGGGCGAGAGCAGGCGTTTTGTTGAAGCAGCTGATCTACTGATCTGAGCTCAGCCACACAGACCAGAGTCACACTGATCTCAGGTCAGATATGATCCTGTTATTAAACTGGATCTGATTACATCTTGATTGTAAAATTGAACAATACTACACCAGTTGCCTATGGGAAGCTTAAACTGAACTGATTCTAATGAGACTAAAGTATGCATGAATATGTTTTATTCATGGCCCCGGGTTTCAGTGGAGAGTTTTAGTCTCCCGTGAGGCTCTGTTCTGTTTCAGAGGCTTTCATCCTGACAGGGAGATAATACTGAAGCAACATTGAAGACTGGGAGGAAAACAGTCACATTTAAAGATAGATATCGACCAAAAAGATATCAACACAAAATATCAGCCACCAGCCTCCGGAACGACTCCACCAGCCAAAATACAGATGCGCACGCACACACACACACACACACACACACACACACGTATGTAGTATACGTGTACTAGGGCTGGGCGATAATTCAATATTATCGAATGAGAAGCCCAACGAAAAGGCTTGGCCACCGCCCAAATCTCTGCCTCTGCCTTCTGTACGGGCCCAGCCTTGGAAAGCAGGAGGCAGTCCGGGGCTCCAGTGGGAAGGCTCTCCTGTGCCCTCCCCGCCTGTCCCAGAGATCAGCTCGGTTTACCCTTCACAGTGCCAACACAGCGCAAGACGGATGAGATGTCGGCGGGGGGGGTAGAGCTGTCGGGATCCCTGTCTGCGGCGGCCCGTCCGCGGACCGCTGATGTGTGCTCTCAGCAGGCCGGCGCTTGCCCTGGAGAAAGGACTGGACTAAAGAAGAGGTGGCACGGGAGCGGCCTGCTCCCACCTGCATCCTCCCAGCCAACACTCATGCAACTTTCACAACTTTCAAGCTTGTAACTGTATATACCTCCAAGCAAAACAGCTTCATTGTTATGGTTCAAATTTGCCTGAAGAAATCTTGCATGACATGAAGTTTCGGTTTCTTAGACAAACAAAAAAAAGATCTATATTTAACCTCTAAAATGTTCAAAATAAAACGCTGGACTGCAGGGAGAAACTTGTAAATCACTTAACATTGCAACATTTTCAACTGCAAACATCCCACACAGGCGAGCAAAGATCCTCCTGTTGTCAAGGACTACATTTAGATGAAATGCGGTGTCATAGGCACTGATGGAGACAGGTGACGTGTTCTGGCGGGGACTGTATCCATCAGCTTAGGGCTGGGTGATATGGTTGAAATCAATATCATGATAATCATAAGGATTTTTCTCGATATCAATATATATCACGATATGGTTCATGTATGCAAAATCACGTTAAATAATTGTTCATCTCATTGAACCGAATGGTAATGTTAGGTGTGATGTCAAACAAAACAAAAATATTCAAATAATATTCCTACCATACCTCATTTTATCAGAGTTTTTAAGTAAAATTTGCTTGTCATCATCAATTCAGACAGCAGAAATGTGTCACGATATCAAAATATCTTCATATCATCACGATATGATTCCATTGAAAGACGATAAACGATAATATTAAATTATTGCCCAGCCCTACATCAGCTTAAAGTCATTTTACAACAGCACACACACACACACACACACACACACACACACACACACACACACACAGCTATCTTGCACAAAGGCTGCAGATAAAAACACCAGGTCAACAGCTTCTAAAAACACAAACAGTGCATTATAGCACAACATCATTATATAAAAAAATGTAAATGTAACAATTCTTTAACACAGTGGTTCTCAACGTGGGGTCCGGGGACCACCAGGGGTCCTTGGGGGGGTTCCAGGGTTCCCCAGCAAATTTATGACTTGTTTAACTTATCTATTTCATTTACAACAAGTTAACACAATTAAAGAATGTAGAATGTAGAAGAATGACTTCTTTGATCATAGTTTCTCTGTTATCTCTCTACCTACAATACAGATAGTCACGGGATTCTGGACAAAATCACATCAAAAAATAGCAATATTCTCAGATTTGGGTCCGATAGACAAAAATCTCATCAAATGAGGGTCTGTGGCTGTAATGTGTACTAAATTAGGGGGCCTTGATATAAAAAAGGTTGAGAATCACTGCTTTAACACATGTCCAAAAACCACACACCCTAAGTGTGGGCTGAAAAAACTGTTGTCCTCAAAAACTTGACAGATGAAGACTCATGGCCTTCAATTTGATATAACGCATGCTGGAGGAACTCCCAGGTGGGGAGGCACTGCTTGGTGTAGTTGATGTCGAAGACGAAGAAAGCTTTGAAACAAATATCGACAGCCCCCAGCAAAGAGTCCGTTTCGATGGCGTGGCCGGAAATAATGGTGAAGGCCTGGCACGTCGTGATCTCATCTCCAAGGCATAAAATATGCGGGAACGGTTGACCGGTTTCTGCGTTGTGTATATACTCAACCATGTTGGTCCCCACCTGTTAATTACACATCAGTCACTTAGTCTTGCAATATAACTGACATTTAAGTTATGCAGCTTATTTTGTGGAAGTATCAAAATGCAAAAAAAAAAGGAGGATCACCAAAAATCATTGATTGCAAACATTGTATAAATATTGCAAAATATAACCAAAGGCAAACATGAAATTTGTATTCAAACTTTGTCTTTGCAAACTAAATGTAAAAGTTATTTTGAAATAGTAGTTTTGAATAATAATATAATTATTATTAATATTACTTTAATGTTGATATTGTCATTAACAATAAAACACACAAACCCACACAGCTATTTTCGCACACATCAGGCATAGTGTTAAAGGGTAACTTCGGTATTTTTCAACCTGATTACATTGCAGCCCGTTTCACGGCTGCCAGCTGAAGCAATCTCGCTCAATACTGGACCAATTTCAAAAAGTGTTGTCCCCATTATTTACTTAGACACACACAGTTGGGAAAATAGGGTCCAGGTTGAAAAATACCGAAGTTACCCTTTAAGTGAATAAATTTCATTGTTTGGAAGCTCCTATTCATGAATACACAGGATATGATGAACATCCCTGGTGCTAATTAGAAGGGCTGTAGATAAAACACCAGACCAATTAAGCCATCAATAACTTCAGTCATGCCCCTGTGATTTAAGAGTATTAGGCAGTGCTGTCATAAAAATGAGCTCCAAATCAAATAGTTGGCTACTGAACTCCAGTAATCACTAGAGGGTTATCTATGAAGGTAACTTAGGGCCACAATGTTTGAAAGCAAAAAATAACAAACCGTGAATGTAAAACGAAACCCATAAATGAGAAAATTTAAACTGTAAATGTAAACCCAAAGAAGTAGAAAAAGTAAAGCAAAACTTACAGGTTGCACGTCAATAAATGACCTCCGGGACTCCTCAGTGGTGGGTCTGAAGACTTTTCCTCCTCTCTTGTAGATGGATGGGGGAAGCAGAGTTGGCAGGACCTTCAAAGCTCTCTCACCTTTAGCAACTAAACAATTTGAGCATAATACATAGTGTTGCATTAACATTTAAATAGTATGCTATATATAACAATTGATATTTCTGAAGCAGTATTTTTGACTTTTCTGCCCTGGTGTCAATTGGTAACTGTAAGTGTGTTGATTGCGTAGCCTATTATAATCACAGGAAGTGTTGTAACATCTTATAATGGACTAAATTCTGTTTAAAATGTAAAAAGTAACATATTTGTTCCATGCTGACTGCTGTTCACTGGAGGGCTTGCTTTCAAAAGGATGTGAGACAACAAGCCAGAGACATTTCAGTTATTTTTATTTTTTAATTTTATCAAGGTAAAATGACTGACAATGAATACCCATGTGCCAGGTTTTTAAATTCATGAGGACTATTTTGAATTTGTTGGCTGACTTTACTTAGGCTGTATGAAGGACATAAGTTTGGAACTGCAACAGAGATGGAGGTAGACAGAGCAAAGAGAAAAAAGCAGAGAGGCAGAGGGAAGCAGAGGAGACATAGCCTATAGCAGCAAGGATAATGGAGTAAAGACATTGTCAGGGCTGTACAGTGCGACATATATGTCGCACGATGAAAAAATCGGTCTGAGCGATGAATGAATTTACCAAATTTCAAATTAATTTATTCATTAATTAGTGCAGTTAACTTTTTAAAATAAAAAGGCTGCAGACCATTTATCTTAATTGCCAGTTATGTTTCATATTGTATTTCAGTGGACTAAAGACACCAGTGAATGGTTTGGCACACAGTATACTGGACCAAGAGACTGAAAATAGTGCCCCCTTTTCTATTCATTCAATCGAGAATTGGTTTTGAATCGAGAATCGGTTTTGAATTGAGAATCGATTCTGAATCGATTCGGACACCCAAGAATCGGAATCAAATCGAATCGTGAGATTCCCAAAGATTCACACCCCTAATTTGAAGCGCAATATATTGATGTTTTGTAGACAGTTGTTATGTCCCTGCAATTTACCATTATGGGTAAATAAAAAAAATGTTTGTCTGAAAACATTTCTTGTTAAGGTTTGGATTTTGTGTGCCCTGTACGCAACATTAATGTCCTTTGCCAGTCACATACCTGTTTAAGTGATGAACTGCACTACTTGTGGTTGTTTTTAGAGATGGTAACAGAAGTTTTATGTGTGCTACAATTATGTGGCCTGTGCTACAAAACTATCAACCTCTGTAGCACCAGTGCTATGTGCAAAAAAAGTTAACGTACAGCCCTGCATTGTGAATCCAAAAATGACATTTAGCTGCATTTTTTTTTAGAGCTACTTAATGGAAAGCTCAAATGCTCCAGGTAGGTCAACTACAGCCCAATTTTTAGCGACAAGTTTCTCAATACTAAGGCAAAAAACAAAGTTGTATTTACCAATTGATACCGTGTTAGAGAAGTCTGAAATAGAGTCTAATTTCAAAAATATCTAAACTGTCTTTTAATTGTTTTGTTTTTATAGATTATGACAGATTACTATAAGAAATAGCTTACCTGGTGTCATGTCATCCAGTGCTAAGTGCAGTTTTCCCTCTCGATGGGCATACGCAAGGATTCTGTCACCGATAGCAGCCCAGTTTTCAAAAAGTTTTCCCGCTGCCACAGGATAAAGCTGCTGGAAGTCTTGTGATATCTGATACATTTTGAAAACATGGAAAACAAATGCAACTAGAACAACAGTGTTTGAAGAAATGATATGGGCTTGCAGGAAGCACCTGTTAGGAAAGAATACTAAGAGATGTCCATTTGACAGATCAATCAGTTAGACATATGTTAGACAAGCCAATCAGTTCAACAGGTAAATGAGTTAAGTCTGTCAGTTAGGCAGTTAATTCGATTAATTGGTTATTCGTTATTAGTTATCATTGTTAATTAGTTTCTCAATGAGCACAACAACCATCGCAACGATGACAAGGATGGTATCACTTGTAGTATAAAACAAATTATGTTGCGATCGACCATAAAATGTGATCATCGCCAGTGGCAGCCATCACCAATAGCCAAATTATAAACGGACCTTAAGACAGGCAGCAACATTCTCCAGCCACCTACACTTTCAGGGCAAGTAAAGGTCAGTTTATAGTCTATGTAACCTGTAATATCTTTAAAGGTATTAAAGATATTGAAATGTTGAATACACACTTCTCATCCCACTAGCAGCTTAACCATTTCAAATTTGTAAATTTGAAACTGTTACATTTGTAAATTATAAGTTGGTAGGTGAAAATTTCATGGGCTTGCTCCAAGACTATTTCCTAAAACTCGTCAGCAATCTTTCATCAAGGACAATAAATAAAAATAAACAAAACCACAATAGCAAAATAATTTCTTACCATGCCAGGATTGTCTACAAGCCTGGGGAACTCCTTCAAGATTTCCGGGATGCTTTTAGACCCATTGCTGCGAATCCACTTGCCTCTGTAAATAGCTGTTTCCTTCATATAAGCTTCAACTTCAGAGACTGGATACTTATGGACCTTCAACCAGTCAACCATCTCTTGAAGTTTTTCAGGAGGCAAAACAGATTCTGTTGAACAAGGATGATAAAGTGCAAGCATGAAGCTACTATTGTTTTACGTACCTGTAAAAACAATGCTGTCTAGTTGTTTAAAGCTGCACTAAGTGATTTCTGACGACTAGAGGGTGCCAAGTGCACAAACTCTGTTTGTAAACACACAAAAGCCACTCCTCTGTACACCAGCGGATCACTTGTAGAAACTGAAACTAAAAACAAAGTGTGCTTTTTGTTACAAATGAGCAATACATTTTAATCTTGCATGGCTTCTGTTGGATTACTTGGATTACTTTGTCTATGAGCTTTATTTCGAAAATGTGGTGAAACTGCCGACTCAGTGACATGGAAAACTTTGAGTGAAATTTTGCTGTCGCTGCATTGCTGACTGATGAAGCTTTTTGTTGGTTTGTTTGGGGCTTGGAGCAAGCAATTTTAGTGCTTTTTGGCTGGACCGCAACAGCGGGGCTAGCCCTATAAATGCGAATGTCTGTCACTGAGTGATGAAGTTACACCATTGGTCGGCTGTGAAAATTAGAAAGCCCAAACAAGGCAATAACAGGCAGGCTGTGAACTGTATGGTAGAAAGAGACCTACAATGATGACTCTCACATTGCAAGAGGTCATTTTAATGCAAAAAAAAGTGCATAATAACGCTTAATGTAGCTTTACCCCCTGGAACGGCTAAACCCCTACTGGAAAATAATGGCAATGGAAACTGTAAATGGAATGGAAATTATGATCCATTACCTGGTGTAGAGACAGTATGGTCCTCCTGTGGTTCCTGGTGACGTGGTCGGTTCAGGTTTCTCAAACGCTTTCTGACGTTCCTCAAGCGCTCTTCCACGAAACCTGTAGCAGGTCTGTGTTTTCGACCAGGTGTGTACCATGCTCCCTGTAACATTAGATTAAATTCAGCTTAAAGTGGCCAGGATGAGTGAGGTGTATACCACAAAGAGATGACTGCAAGGGATTTTCAGGAGCAATAAACAATTTTCCTTGAAAATGGTGTTTTTCAAAATATTGTTTGTGTTCAAGAACGACCAATTTCACTATTCATGGAACTCAATACTGACACCTATCAGATTGGCTAATAGTTATTTTATTTCCTCATTCATGACAATGATTAATTTTTTCTGAACAATATGGTTCCAATTTTGTGTACATGTTTACCCCTGTACACGGTCACACCCATAATGTGTAATGCTTAGCCTGCAAAACAATTTGAACCATCACCTTATGTGAGTGTGCACTATGAAAAACATATTTGAGAACATAAATAATCCCTTTTATGTATTTACTTTTTTTGGGGGTCTAAAAATTACTGATTGCTCCTTTTATGTATAGCTGGATGAACTTACGTAACCACTGCCTGTCTCATCCTTAAGACATGGAAATTCATTCACCAACGCCATGGCAAGTGCTTTCTTGGTGTCTGAGGTTGGCCTGTTAAGTAGACAACAGCAGTTGATGAAGTTTGTCAAAGAAATAGCAATATGGTAGTCTACTGCAGAAGCCAGTGTGATTTTACTCAGATTTCAGTTGGAAATATTTTTGCTATATTCATGATCAAACATTAAGGTTCACTAAAAAAGATGATGGCCAAATATTAATAATTAACTGGCTGGGCGTCAGTGAAATCTCCTATCTCTCATCTGTTTGAAAGCCTCTGGTTTAATGTGTGGATGAAATATGTGTTGTAGGCACTTGGTAGCACATGGTTACCCGTCCCTGCTGTATGTTCACAGGCCAATTTATATGCAGCTCACTCACGTTTCGCCATTGGTTTCCAGCAGGTGGGATACAAGGAGTCTTACTAGTAGCTTTCTCTGCTTGCTAGTGATAGATTGCACTTCATCCAAACTCTTTAATATTGACTTCCCCTCAAGAGTGCCTTCTAAAACTGGGCGAATTGCCTATAAAAAAATTGAATGAATCACAATCAAAGAGTGACATAACCTCTGCGAGGACTTTTTGCATTTTGTAGTATTTTCAAATAACTTCAGGAGCAATTGTAAATGCAAATACATGTTAAATTAACTCATCACTGAATAAATTAAATATTTCAGTTTCATTAGCATTGCATTTTCATGTAGGTTTTCTTCATAGAAAGTCAATACTTACAAATGCTGGATAAAGTTGCACAGTCACGGTGAGAGGACTTGTCAGTGTCGGTTCCACCATCCCCGTCTCCACTGATTCTATTGAACTATGACTCTCTGCAGAACTTGGTGGATTGCTGGGAATGGCAACCTAGAGTCATAGTTAGGAAGGATTCAAAAATCTTCTTGCACTTAAAACATACAGATAATACGATAAGATTAAGACTTTTGTCACTGCGTTTACAGAGCTGGGATCAGGCAATGTCGTCATAAATCTCCATAATTCCAACTCTGAATGGCTTGGCTACCAAACCTCAACAATCAATAAGTGCCAATGTGTGTATTTTACAGAAGTTAATAAGTGAGCACCTTTTTTCCCCAGTGTTTGACTGAGTCAATAACATCTTCAGAAAGCTCAACAGTGTATTTATGTTACAGAACCACCTCCTCCATCTGACACACGCTGCCTACCACTATCATGCAAGGTAATCTAATCAGTGAAAAAAGGCCAACCCCATTGTCACATCTACACATGCCAAGTGGAAATCTCTAACTAGCCAAGGAGCTGCACAAGCCGACCCAGTGTCTAACCCCACTGGCACCGTTAATGCATGCTCAGTGGCACCGGTTCCATACAGGACTCCTTGGTGTCTACTGTCCATCCCTACAGCCACTGGCACTGTACTGCTCAAAGACTAAACTGCATCGGTTTCCTACAGGCCTACCTGGTGGCTTGGGCAAGGGAATGCTGTAGGCTAAAATAGGTGTGCGCCCACTGCCGCAGGTGTCGTGCTTAACTCTTCATGGCTGGCCTTTTGTATGTGATTTGTTGACAATCAGCTTGCCTAAAGACTCTAAATGAACATTAACCTGAATACTTATCTAACCATACTAACCTTTTCAAAATGGCTAAACTCGGCTGTTGTACAAGAAGCTTTCTATAACAGAGAGGGGTTGGAATGGAAAACAGAGGTACTTGCTGAGCATAGAAGCAAGCTTAGGTATCTTTCTTCAAGAAAGGGTACACGAATGTCAGATGACCAGAACACAGAATCTTAAAAGACTCTGTATCTAAGTGAAACATATAAGCAATTGTCATTATCTCTGTAGGACTTCACTGCATAGAGAGTGTGATGGTCCAGGAGAGAACTCAGATCAACAGCAAACACATGAGTGGTTGCTGTTACACCATAGGCAAAAAAATGCCTCTCGAAACCTACTGTATCCCACTTTTGGACAACAAGCTTGACTGAGTGATCCAAGACAAGAATATTTTTCACTAGACCAAACTGGGGCTCATCGTCAGCAGCATAAGACAGAAATACCGTCGTGCCAGGCTTGTATTGTGTACCATTTACCTTTACCCAAGCTGGCACAAACACTTCTGTAAAAGGTGGGATATCTTCAAGACCACTTTGTACATCACCAAAACCATCCATTACAGCAAGCAAAGTGCTGTGACCTGGGCCAACTTCTGTTTCAGTTTTGAACACAGAACCAGAGAGGAGGGAGTAGCATAGCATCATCTGATGTCGAAACGCCATGGTCTTGCAAATGTTCTTGAAGTTACAGGTGATGTGGCTGATGCGTTTAAAAAAGCTATGTTTGGCCTCAAATCGCATAGACCAGAACTGGATCAGGGGTCCCAACTTTAGAATTGCATTTGGATAGTGCACCATGAGGTGGTGCTTCGGACGAAGATGCAAATTGGGGTACAGCTCAAGGAACAGAGAGTGATGCTCGTCAATGATGGCGGCCAAGTAAATTGTAGCTTCTGGTGTAAGAGATGGAGAGAAAATCAATTCCATGCATTCCAGAAGGAGGAGCAAGAGCTCCCAGTGCTCGTTTTCTTCAGGTATGAGGTCCCCAATCATACACGGCACCAACCTGAGGAGACACCATGTTTGGGCTGCAGACTGATGCATTGCTCCTTCAGGATTTTTAAGTTCATGCTTCCCAATCACAGATGGCTTGTTCTTCAGATCAGGAAAGCCATAATCAAAACTCGTGATTCGGAAGTTGAGTTTTTCAAGGGTGAGGTGTTTGTCCTCAATCAGTGAACTGAGTATCAACTTCAATTCATATGGTCCCACCCCTTCCAACAAGTCGTGCATGATGTCCACAACTTTGTTGTGTGTCACATTGAAGTAGGACAGATTATTCAGAATACTGTCTCTCTTAACACCTGTCTCTGACAGGTTAGCATGATGAACATCTTCAGCATAGTTTGTTTCATTTCTCATCAGGGTAACGTCTTCTTTTGTCTGTGCCCTTGTAGTGGTCTTGTGTGCCTTGCATAGGCGACAGAAGTAATTACTGGAGAAGCTCTCAGTGAATCCAAGAAGGGCATTTAAGCCAAGATTGTCCCCACAGAACTGGGCAACTGAAAACCGCAATTCACCCTTGAAGTGAGGTGTGTTGAGGGAGATACCATTGACCTCAAGATCCTTAAGTTCCTCTATGACTGGGAGCAGAACACTATCAATTCCATATGTTTTGGCATCGTCCGATTTGTAAACTGCAACCAGAAAGTGCGACGAGAGTTTTGACAGAAACTCTGGGGGCAGGCTCTTGATTGTGAAGTAAAGGAACCCCAACTTGTGCACCACAACCTTTGAACCAAGTGGGTTGACTGTTTCACAGTCATCATTGTACAAAAGAAGTGGAACAGACACTTTGCTGGAGAAGAGAGGATGTTGTTTGCAATACTCACCATCATAGAAGTCTGAAAGGACTCCATTTTCTCTTTGCTGCCAGGTAAACATGGCATCCAAAGTGCCAGGGATCTCAAGCAGTTTAGTCAAGAGAGGTTTCAGCGGGACACGATAAAACACATCTTGAACTGCAACCTGTCGAACTGTCCCAGTAGCAGAGTCCCTTCTCTGCACATAGGAGACTCCAGGCAAAGCCTCCTCTACAGGGTGAATGAAGTTGCCTGACTTCGCAAAATACTGCATCTGTTTAAAGTCTGATTCTAATCCTTTGAATGGACATGCTGCTTCTTCAAAATCATGGACAAGTTCTTGGACCCCTGGATCATCCTTATGACCTAATTTTCCAAACAGAGACAAAGTCTTCCTCTGAAGTGAACCGACAATGTCTGAAATCAAGCTTGATGTCTGCTGGACAACAAAGCTGACTGTACTGTAGGTCTGTGCTGATTTGGACTTAAGGCTTGCCAAAAACAGAGCTATTCGCTCCGTTATGGTTTCTGGTTCCAACTCATCCCAGTAATCATCATCTTCATTACCTTGTGTTGGAGCCTCTAAAGGATCTGACATTTCTGCATTTTGCATTTCTGCATTTCTGGGAACTGAGAGGCCCTGCACAGATGCTCTTGTGGCCCCCCTGGAATGCTGTTCGATGCCGTAATGCTGTTCTGGGACAGAATGCTGAAGAAGATGTCTTCTGAAAGACCGAATGTATCCAAAAGTCCGCCTGCAACCATCTTCGCAGCACTGAAAGAATGTTGAAGCATTATTTATGCCATGCACTGCCCTCAAGTGAACAAACAGACCCTTCGCATGACCGGGTATTACTTGTCTGCAGCGGAAGCATGTATATGCCATTATTAAACTACATTTGTAGCATGACAGTTCTTACAATACTCCAACCATGGTGAGAGACTTATTTATCCTGCCATTAGCCACATGGTCAGTGGCATTCAAAATGCATCAAAGGCAAGGTCTGAAACACAGAATGTCTGGTGGAGAAATAGAAACTTACCTACTTCAGATAAAACCTACTACTGCATTTTACTCACAAGTTCCTTATGATGTTTCTGGAATTTGACACGCTGTCCTATTTTGGGAATGAGGCAGGCGATGGCACAGTCATCTAATAGAAGGAAACTCTCCTCATCCACTTCCTGGTCTGAAATTCAAAAAGGCAATACAGAAAATGATAAGACAGCGATGTGTGTAATTAGGGGGAAAAGGGTAGGGTTAGGTTATCCATTAAACAGCAAAAATAAAAATAGCTGTTAGCCATTAGCCTTGCTGAAACAGGATCACACCTTCGCATCTCTGGCTGGAGGCCCAACATAAAGACATAAACATAAAGGTAGCAGCTGGCTATACAAAACAGAACACAATGAGTTGCACAATACACTTATAAGAAATATGTTAATATCTATCCTCTTAAATAATGACAAGAGTTTACAGGAATGGTTTGGATGCTATGCAGGACACAAAGAGTATAGTGAGGAGTGTCTGAGAGACTCTTCATAGAGACAGCTAGCAGTAATTTAGGCAGGATAGCTTAACACCCCCTAACACCCCCACCTCACCTGCTTCCCTGTGGGAAACCCTGCTTCACATTAAACAGCAGTTAAGACTTTCATTGAGAGTAGATAATCTAGTAAAAAGTCTTCAGAACAGTTACAAGTAGGCATATTGATTCCCCCACAAAATGTTTTTTATATATTATATTATATATTACATTTTCTTAAGAGTTTATCGGCTCCATTTACTATATCATATGCTAGACTAATTAAAACAAAGTGGATTATCACACACCCTTCCCCAGACATACACAGCATGGCTGTGTTTGAAATGGCTCACTTGTTCACTCATTGACTACTCACTATATACTGTTTTTCATATAGTAAACTATATGGGGAACAGCTGAACAAAGTCTATATTTTTATTGAACATGTGATGTGATTGTGTGATTATTATCCAATGGGTGGTGCAATTAGCTTTTATTAATCACACCAGTGTCTCTGTATACACTGAGCATCCTGTGGAAGATGGTTGTTGGTTGCAACATGTTGGTGCGTTTTTAATCTTGTCATGGATCAGCCACTTTAATAGAGGCTTTTTACCTTTTTCACATAAAGGAGCATGCCTTGGATTATTATCGTTTTGGACTTTTTCTTTCCTTTTTTATTGTTTTGAGGACAATTTCTTTTGCTATAGTAGTCCAAATGTAAACTGCAGCACACCACCACAGCTATGGATGGGAAACACTAAAACAAATCTTACAACTGGTATCAAAGACAACATTTAACAAGAAAACCGGGAGTAAATAGTATATACACTATTTATATATAGTATATATACTATTTACTCCCTGCTTTGTTGTTAAAGCACAATGTACACCCAAATGTACCTCTACCGGTCTGTCCTGGCCTAACATGGTTGTCAAAGATTCTACAATTTAATATTTAAGGGTGGACTATACTTCATTTATGTTGATTTATATTGAATTTCGCCATAAGGCATCTTATTTGAAAAGTGTTTGACAATTATAAAACATGACAGAGCCAGACAAACAACAAGGTTGTGCAAATAATGGAAGCTGTGGGAGTCTGTTAAAAATAAAATATGCTTTTAGATTCTTAAGAGTCATTTCACATTGGTCTGTCATGCAACATAGAAAATTTAAGGTTATTTCCCTGCATTTTATAAAACTGCCTTGAAAATGATCAAAAATGCCCCTAAAACTTATATCAAAAGGGCAAAAAGCCCTTTTAACGACTTATGCCCTGAGCCTGTTTTTGAAGAATTCCTGCCTCAAGTACATACCCAAAACTAAAGGCTTATTAATCATATTGAGCCAAATACTTGGTACCAACTGAAAGAAAACTTTAAAATTTTCAAGAAAATGGGTTGGTCATCAAGTTTAGAGATTATGAAGGTAAACACTGTTGACAAAACACCAAAATAATTAGGCCAAAATAGTATTTTTTATTAAATAATTTATTTTTGAAACATAATATCTCAGAGGTTCATTAAGTCAGCATCTTGGAGTAACTTTTAAAATACTGCCAACAATAACTGTGAACTATAACTGCACAAAGTTTTGTGATGATCTAATGTAAAAAAAGAATAAAAGTTAGACCATTTAGCACCTTGGGTGTCCCAAGCCTCCAGAGGCAGGCCGGCCACCTTGTGGCGGCATACGGTACATAAATTCACATAAACTCACCCAACCCATAGAATTAAATGTTCTAGCTCCCTATGAAATTATTTTATAATTACCTAGCCAATTTGAAATTTGGGGAAGGTTTAATGGTATCAAAAAATGGATAAGGCTTACTCTTTTAAATGTTAAAACCCCCAAACATGTGCCTACAACACAGTTCATATTGCATATTAGATGTAGCTACATAAATAGTCCATTTTACTTTCTGCGTCTTAATAGTAACATCTCAACATTATGTCTCAATAAAAATGAACTTACCTTTAAAGGTGTCTACCAGGCTGTCAAGCTGCCATTCAGTTAACTTCTCTCTCACAAAACTATCCATCTGCGTCAGCCACAAACTCAGTCACATACCTAGAATTAAATGTCAGATTACGTAAATTAGAATTTCACAAAACTGAGTTTTTACAATGACTTAAAAAAAAAGTATTATTTATTTTTTACAGGGTAACTTTAGCTACCAATTTTTGGCGTTCTCCCATCTTAATTCAGCAACATTAATGGATATATGTTCCACTATTCAGAGTTCACATTCACATGTTACAGACTTGCTTTAACTTACTTCTACTTGCTGCTGGTTTCTGCTCCACTAAAATATTTTTTCACATCCTTCCCACCTGACTACCTCTCCTTGGATTTGGATTGAAAACGATCCATATATGATCAGTGCCTTGTTTGTATCGTCCAGCTCAGAAAATCACGTTTGATCGTCTTTGTTGGGTAGCTCACCTTGCTGCTAAAAACATTTAGGTTAGCTAAATTGCCATTACCCTGCAGGCTAGCTAGTCAACTCACCACCTGATTGCGGTTATGTCCATCTAATAGTTTTCTCAAATAGTCTCCAAATTTAAAGGCAGAATCGCCACTGTTAACAAAAGGAAAACGGACAGCTTGCCCACTCGCTTTCTACAGCGGTCTCCCAGTTTGTAACGTTATAGCAACACAAGCAATATCCCTCCCGAGTCAACGCCAAGCTAGTTTTAGAGGAAGGTCCATGGCACTGGCATCTGACAAATTAGTTAGCTAGTTAACTTTAGCTCTGGCATCTGACAAATTAGTTAGCTAGTTAACTTTAGCTCTGGCATCTGACAAATTAGTTAGCTAGTTAACTTTAGCTCTGGCATCTGACAAATTAGTTAGCTAGTTAACTTTAGCTCTGGCATCTGACAAATTCGTTAGCTAGTTAACTTTAAATAACCCCGTGATGCTCCCTGCGGTTACTCAACTCTCCCAAACCACAATTTTTACTATGTAAATGCCGTTTTGTGCGTAACCTAATCTATCGTTTCAAGTCAAGTTCACATTATTAGGTGGTTCAGTGAGCTTGTTTCTCCGATAACTAAAGATCCAGACGTTCAGGAGGTTTTTACCGGGAGCCGAATTATCCGCAGAGGTCTCTTCCTCTCCAAAACAAACGGGCCCGGTGATTAAAACCGGTAAAAACACTGAATAAAGCAGTTTCACATTAAAAATCAGTGTTTCTCTGACGCGGTTCGGCGGACAGCTGCCGCTAACGTTTATCAACCTGTTTCTCTTATAACTTAAGATCCAGACGTTCAGGAGGTTTTTACCGGGAGCCGAATTATCCGCAGAGGTCTCCTCCTCTCCAAAACAAACGGGCCCGGTGATTAAAACCGGTAAAAACACTAAATAAAGCAGTTTCACGTTAAAAATCAGTGTTTCTCCGACGATGTTCGGCGGACAGCTGCCGCTACCGTTTGCTCGGCTTGTTTCTCCGGTAAAAACACTGAATAAAGCATAAATAATAATAATATTAAAGTAATAATAATAAAGCACGGTCGGTATAAACGCCATGCCCCTTAACTTAATTTACCGCCATAACGTTACACCACGAGAGATTCCTGCATATGTAACGTTAGCTAGCCAGCTAACGTTACGTTAGCTGGCGAGCTAACATTAGCTAAAAATGTTAAGATAAAAATGTGCAGTGGGACTGTAAATCCGGGTGAACAATAAAGCTAGGAGACCGCCACACAATAAATTGCAAAATTCAAAAAGGCTGCAGATATAGCGTGGTTATCAGCTAACGTTATAGCGATTGTTAAAGTTAGCTAGCTAGCATCTAGTAAAAAAAAATGCTAGCTAGTTAGTTAACGTTAGTTAATACATGTCACAGAATAAAAAACACTAACCCCCCGCCATAATCCCAGATTGTATTTTTTACCGTGAAATGAGTTTAAGATCATGCTGTTACCACAATTTATTAAAAATATAGGTAAAGTATTCATATAACCTACCATAAAATCCTGCCACCGTGTGTTGTGCGAACCTCTGACCGCAAGTGATGGATCCAGAAAGTTCGACAATCAGAAGAGCGGGAAAATGAATGAACCAGCAGCTGGGTTGAAGTAACCCAACCAGCTGTTCAGCTGCGAATGAACCCCTTACAACCCCTCTGACCCAGCATGAGCAACCCAACAGCGTGTTTACAGTACCCCAAACAACCCAGAATTATGACCCCGCATAATCAACCCAACAATGTGTTTACAGAAACAACCCAGCACTTTTTTGAGTGTAGGAATAAGGCATTGTGGGTTTAGACTTGCAAGGGCACAGGGATACTAGCCCACCTAGAACAGTCCTCTAGGCCAGTGATTCTCAACCTTTTTCATATCAAGGACCCCTAATGTAGTCCATATTAGGGCAACAGACCCCCATTTGACCCAAATCTGTTAGATATGATATTGTCCAGTATTCCATGACTGTCGGTATAGGTAGAGAGATAACAGAGAAACTATGATCAAATACATCTTTTCTTCTACATTCTCCATTTATGTTGACTTCTTGTAAATGAAATAATGGTGAAGTTTAACAATTGATCAATTTGCTGGGGACCCCCTGGAACCCCCTCAAGGACCCCCGGTGGTCCCCGGACCCCACGTTGAGAACCAATGCTCTAGGCTTGTTGCAATCATGAGAGCTAGAGCTCAAAAGTCTAGTTTTAGTTGGATGGGAAATGCAATGAGAAGATTATTTTTTAATTTTATTTAGTCAAACAGGATTAAAAGGTAGAATTTAGTCTCTGGTCCACACTCCAAAGCAGAGGGTGGCGGTAATGCACCTATGACGCTTGTTGCCAACCGCCATTAAAAGAAAAAAAGAAGACGACGACCACCATAGCAACGAAAATAACAAAGATGGCGTCGTTTGTTACTGTTGTGTTTTCATCTCTAAATCTCTTGTGTTTGCTTCTCATGGGTGTTGCCGCCACAACTGAGGAGAATTCAACGAGCTACGACTCAAACGCCACTGTGTCTACCATCCAGAATGTAACATATATGGACAATTTTACAACTCTACAGCCCGAGTTAGACTCTACAACCCCGACACACGGCTACAGCACGACGAAGGATCCAGTACAACCCTCCCTGTCTACCGACCCCCTGCCTCTGTCCGGCCGGCTTCTGTCTCCTGTCACAGATGGTATGTGTCGCTAGGCTGGCTATATTAACCTACTTCTCCATATTTAGAATTATTCTATAAAGTCCGAAATGTGACAGTCACGATAACGGTCCGTTTCTGTCGTGTGTGGAGGTAACATAACGCCAAACCTCGTTCAAAACGCCAATTTAACGTTGCATTGTTCATCAACAAACGTAAATAGCTGATAGATAATGTAACCGCTCTTCAGTGCGGAGTAAAGCCAATACACAAAGCAGCCAAAATATCATTCAATTTCAAGTTTTAAAATGATTTCGCCTGCTATTCCCACAGTCCATGTTCCTCCATCATAATACACTGTGGAGGTTGATAGCTAACTAGCTAGCGAGCCGCGTGTGAACAATTACATAAATTGAGATTTTATTGAAATAAAGTGCTGCTAGCTGAATGCTGAATGTGCCAATAGATTGTAACGACTCATAAAAAGTCGTAGTAGGTCATGTTCTGCCAGGTGTAGCCTATTCTTTTGAAGGTAATCCAAGGCAAAAATAAACTGCCAGATTTTTGAATGGACTTTGGCGGAACGAGCTCTCGTTGAACCATATCGGGTCTGGCTCGTGCGTAAAGACACCAGCAGAGACGCCAGCACCAGTGGTGGAAGAAGTACTCTGATCCTTTACTTAAGTAAAAGTACCAATACAGCAATGTAAAAATACTCCATTACAAGTAAAAGTCCTGCATGAAAAATCCTACTTAAGTAAAAGTACATAAGTATTAGCAGCAAAATGTAGTTAAAATATTAAAGTAAAAGTAGTGGTCTGGTCCCTCTGATATTTTATTATATATGACATCATTAGATTATTAATACTTAAGCATCAGTGTGTAAGCAGCATGTTACTGTTGTAGCTGCTGGAGGTGGAGCTAGTTTGAACTACTTTATATACAGTTAGCTAGTTTAGTCCAGTGGTTCCCAACCTAGGGGTCGGGCCCCTCCAAAGGGTCACCGGATAAATCTGAGGGGTCGTGAGACGATTAATGGGAGAGGAAAGAAGAAAAAACAAAGTTCTGATACACAAATCTGTTTTCAGTTTTTGGATTTTTTCTCTAATCTTTGATTTTTGCTGAAATATATTTGAACATTTATTGAAATGAAACCATGTGAGGTTTAGAGGGGAAAATCACTATTTGGTGGAGCTGTTAGCTGTTAGCTGTTAACAACTCATCTGAAATGTGACCCGACTACACACTGCTTTTTGTAAGACGCCAAAAGCCAGAAAGGTTGGAAACCACTGGTTTCATCTTTAACAATGTGTTGTATTTTAAAAGCTTATTATATCATCCATTGTGTCAAATCTCCATTTGAAAAGTAACTAAAGCTGTCAAATAAATGTAGTGGAGTAGAAAGTACAATATTTCCCTCTGAAATGTAGTGGAGTGGAAGTATAAAGTAGCATCAAATGGAAATACTCAAGTAAAGTACAAGTATCTCAAAATTGTACTTAAGTACAGTACTTGAGTAAACGTACTTAGTTACTTTCCACCACTGGCCAGCACTAAGTAAAGTTGTAGCTAGCTGTATTGCTGCCCAACTACTTTGAGCTTCCTCAATCAGCAAGAATAAGAAATGTAAATCAAAAAGCTGTGTTGTGCGTGTATGAAAGCCACTCTGACCCGTGCATTGCTGTGTGTCAGTCGGCAGGTTGTGTCCATGTGATGAACAGAGGGAGCTGTGTGACATCAACTGCTGCTGTGACAGAGACTGCAGTGAGGAAGTGGCTCTGTTCACCGGCTGCACCGTACACACTGTCAGGCAAGTCATCCAGCAAGATTTGTGGCTATTAATTGGACTTCACTGATATGGGTTTTTATATTATAAATATTGTCATTTAGCATTTGTCATGAAGTACTCAGTGTTTCCTCTGGATTTGTATTCTTAGCAGGGTGGAAAGGCCTCTGAAACAGCATTTAGACTACAAAAGGATACTAAAACTTTCCACTGAAACCCAGCATAATAATGAAGCATAGAGAAACAGTGTAGTGTTGATCAATTCTACTATAAATATGCAACTAATCATCATATCAGGGTTGGATCACACTGACTGGACCAGATCCCAAAGACAATATTGGACCAGATCCCAAAGACAATTAAATATTGGCATCATATTGTCTTTGGGACAATATGGTAACAGCTTCCATGCTGAGAAAATCAGTGCATTACAACTTCCTGTGGCAAGTTTCTTTTTGTGACTTATTGACAAACCAATGCAACAAAAACAAAATTGTAATGGTTACTAGCACTAGATACTAGGGCTGAACAATTAATCAAAATTTTACCGAAATCGCAATATGGCCTACTGCAATTTTCAAATCGCAGGAGGCCCAATATTTGTTAAAGGCGAAATGTGTGTCAAAATACCATTTTAAATGAAATATTGTGGTGCTGCAGAGATGTCCTGCCCTACACATCATATTCTACAGACTTAAGAAAACATCTTTGTTTGATACAGATCCCCGCAAAAATTACAAATACGTTTTTCAATGAAAATGAGAATAATGATGTAAAAATTATCATTCCCTCTAATATCGCAAATCATATCGCAATTGCAATATCAGTCAAAATAATCCCAATTAGATATTTTTTTTAAATCGTTCAGCCCTACTAGATACATAATGTAACAAATTATTTTGGGCAGGTTGCCATAGATGGCAACAGGAAGCTGTAATGCAGCGGTTTCTCAATGCAGAAGCATTGAGAAACAGAATGTGAAAAGGGCCTATTATGACAATTTGATGTTAAAGCAATATTCCACCAAGTTTTAACATAGGGGTTATTCAGCACTTGACCACCATGAAAACCATAATATAAACTGATTACCAAGATTGTATGCATTTGTATTTAAATTTGTAATGTGTAGTATTGACTACTGACATTTTCAAGTTTGTCAAGATCTGTCCAGAAGTATGTACAGGTTCATCCTCTGTATGTTTAACCCAACTTCATCTGTCTTGACAGTGGTAACAAGCAGCTATGCAGCCCGGTCACAGCGCACTACTCTTTAGGCAGCACTGTAGATGGCTTCTCAGAGCTGCACTCCTCTGTCCAGAAGGAGATGAATTATGACATCTTCTGCATTCAGTCGCACAACCGTAAGTCAATAAGAACCGTACCTTTCGTCGGCATAAAGTATTAGTCATGTAAGATGCAGAACACTTTGAAAAATCTGTAGATTAAAGTTAGGAATCGATCCATACATTTTGTGATAGGAAAATATGAGTCAACCCAGCTTTAGTAATAATAATAATAATGATATAATAATAATCTTCTGTCTTCTGTCTAGGTGTTGGAGGCTTGTCTTACGCCTCGCCTGCTCTTCCAACTGCCAGCAACTTTGACTCCCTCTTTAACCAATTTGCCAACTATATATTCGGCTCTGGGAAGAACAGTGGGAATTTATCCACAGCGGAGAAGCAGGCCTCATCTGGATACCTGGTGAGTATCAGCCGGGGTCGGGAAGCTTCCTTTATTGATGTTATTTGTTACTTATTACCTATGCAAAAATTGTGATTGGTACTGTATTCCACTGGCACAACTCAGATACATTCAGATACTTTTGGATTACGCTAAACTCCACAGAATATAAAATTGAAATTAAGATTATATTTGCTGTTTCACTAATCATCCATTCAGCAATAGTTGCCTTACTCACTGTGGTCCACTGACTCTGTTTTTATCTTGGAGTAACTGATGTTATCTCTAACTGCTAATTTGTTATGGTCAATAATGATGAGTTCATTATTGTTTATGGTTTCAGTATGGGGATGTGATTGCGACAGCAGGAGAGAATGGAGAGAGAGGCATCTTGTGGCTGCCAGCTCCTGGTGTTACTGCCTACTGTGTGGACCTGAGTCCTGCAGGTAGCTACTACAGCTTCATTTAATGCTCCTACCCTAAGCTACATATACTCGATTGAGATAATTATTAGGGCTGGGTTTAAAAAAAATCGATTTTCCGATTCAAATCGATCTTCAATTGAATGATCCGATATCGATTCATAAAATCCCGAGATCGATCTTTTAATATATGCCCAATATATGCCTGTAGAGTCTGTAGATTTGCACAACTTGCACTATATTGTGTTGACTGCTGTAGTGTGTTAAATGTTAAATAAAAAGTACATTAATGTAACTGCTTTGGGGTGAATTCTTAATGTAAACATTAATATTATTAATAATGCACCAGGTTAGAGGGTTCCTTGTACAATTTACAGCATTAGTTCTCTGAGAATCTCTTTCATATCCAAGCAAAATTGATATTGTAACTGAAATATCCCTAACCGAATCGATATTGAATCGAATCAAATCGTGAATCGAATCGGGACCTTGTGAATCGGAATCAAATCGATTCGGGAAATCAGTGGCGATACCCAGCCCTAATAATTATACAAATGACATAAAGCTACACTAGGCTAGATTTTTATATAAAAATACACCCATTTTATCAGCCCAAATCTCAGGCTCAGACTAGCAGAATCACCATGATCTTTTAATTCACTTCTTAAAACCTACTTTTATAGACTTGCTTTCATGTTATGCCTTTTAGTCTGATTATTTTTCCCATTATATTATTTTTACCCTCTATTCTTATCCTTTTATTTTGTCCTCATGTTTTTACTTATGGTAACATTTTTAGGAGTTTGATGCTTGCTTTCATTTGATTGTTAAAGCACTATGTATTTTCTGCAAGTTCGGTGCCGTATAAATAACGATTAGTATTGTTTTTAAAAGCTTATTATTATTATTGTTATAAGTTGGTTTATTCTGTTTTTCCCGGTTGTCTCGTCAGCGTTCTTGCAGGAGCAGAGTAGTCGGTGTTCGCGGCGTCTGGTCCTCGACCGAGACTGCAGCAGTCTGCCGGCCCTCAGCATGCTCACCTACACCAACATCCAGCTCCTCGCTGTGAGTCGCTCTTAAAGGAATAGTTCACCCAAAAATGAAAATTCTGTCATCATCTACTCACCCTCATGCCAAATGAAACACAGGTGAAATTTGTTAGTCCATATAACACACAGGGAGGCTGCCAGCACAACTTGGTAGCAGCCTTCTCCAAAACAACTGAAGTCAATGGGGACCAGTTCTTTAGAGTTCCAAAACAAAAACAGCCAAACAATCACACTGTGAATAGAAAGACCTATACACCATTATTTGTTGCAGATCAATCAGCTGTAGTTAAGATTTGCACTAAATGATGGTGTAAATATACTGTAGGTCTTTTTGGAACTCTGAAGAACTGGTCCCCACTGACTTCAGTTGTTTTGGAGAAGGCTGCTATGGAGTTGTGCTGCAGCCTCCCTGTGTGTTATATGGACAAACTTCACCTGTGTTTCAACTTAACTGGCATGAGGGGGAGGAGATGATGACAGAACTTTAATTTTTGGGTGAACTATTCCTTTAAAACACTGCTTTTACCTGAAAGGAAAAATCCCCCCTCACATACTCTTAGACTGTTGGATATCATCAGTTTGTGATGTTATTGTGTGATGAAGTGTAAAGTGTATCCACTTTCCTTCAACCGGCCTTGTCTACTTCCACGTCAGTTCACGGTTTCCTCTGCCTCTTCTCTGATGGATTTCTCCCTGTATGATTGTTGAACGTCTCTCGGTGCAAAATGGCGGCTCTGGAAAGAAGCCCTTGCTCTTTGATTCTGAGGGACTGACACCAAAACCTGACGTTTACCGCTGATGTTTTAAGTAGCAGAAAAACATTCTGCAATCAAACTCCATTGTAGCTGTGATGGAAATACTTTCATTTGGCCAGTTATGCATGGGAATAAGAAAAATACTACACCACACAACAAAATGGGTGTTTTGGGGTGGATTTTTCCTTACTTTTTATACTTGCAATATCCAAACAAAACAACATGGATGTCGCCAAATAAATCGCACAAGATGAGTGGCACAGATTTCATGTTGCATGCGACGAATTAAGTATCTGAAATGCTTAAAATATTGAGAAACTCTGTCCCATAAAACCCTAACCAAGAATCACTAAAGATGTTTTCTACTTTACAGGGAAAGAATAAAGATGCAGCAGTAAGTATGCCTACATTTTGTGTATCTTAACCTCTGACCTTTGCTTGGCCTAATAAAATCAATAGCAATATACAGCATGCACATTATAGAGGTGGACTCATAGGAATCAGTGGGTGAATGGAACAACCTGCATAAAATGAATGCAATGCAGTGTCAAATAATGCTTTTTTGTTAGTGAGCATAGCTATATTCTCTTTCCATAGTGTGAGGGGTTATGTTTCTTCATACTGTACTTTTAATGTGCATAATGCAGACGGCATTGTAAGCTGATACGAATAAGAGCAGAGGCTACATGTTAAAAATATAAAGGTAAAAGCTGACTGACGTGTTGTTGCTGGAGGTTGTTGCAGTGGAAGTGGCGTCAGTCGTCCAACAGTCTTTAGATGGGACTCAGACTGAGGTGAAGCTCAATGGTGGAGAAGACCTGAACCCGGTTCTACTGAGCCCAGGCCTCTGTGCCAATGTGGTGCTGCAGGTGAGTCAGCTTTCTTAACTATGCAACCCATATGAGTATTTTTGGATTGACGGTGCCGAAATTAATATTTTGTGCCAATATTCAGTGTCTTTAAAACACTTTTCTGCCATGAAATTACAAGTATCCAGTGTTTCTCCCAGGATTTGAACCTTGTCAGGGTTAGTTGCAGTACTGCTTAAAGGAATAGTTCACCCAAAAATGAAAATTCTCCTCATCTCCTCCCCCTCGTGCCAGTTGAAACACAGGTGAAGTTTGTCCATATAACACACAGGGAGGCTGCCAGCACAACTCCATAGCAGCCTTCTCCAAAACAACTGAAGTCAGTGGGGACCAGTTCTTCAGAGTTCCAAAAAGACCTACAGTATATTTACACCATCATTTAGTGCAAATCTTAACTACAGCTGATTGATTTGCAACAGATAATGGTGTATAGGTCTTTCTATTCACAGTGTGATTGTTTGGCTGTTTTTGTCTTGGAACTCTAAAGAACAGGTCCCCATTGACTTCAGTTGTTTTGGAGAAGGCTGCTACCAAGTTGTGCTGGCAACCTCCCTGTGTGTTATATGGACTAACAAATTTCACCTGTGTTTCATTTGGCATGAGGGTGAGTAGATGATGACAGCATTTTCATTTTTGCGTGAACTATTCCTTGAAATTGCGGACATATTCCAACATGTCAACAAAAAAAAATGTAGTGAAAATGTTAAAATAAGTCATTGTCTGCTTCACCAATTAGACGTTTTGTCCCCTCAGGTTGGCTTTGTGGTGAAGTACAACCCAGCTGGTGAGATAGTGAACGTGACGGCGTCTCTGGTCCTTGGATTTGTCCGTGGAGACGCACTGCCCTTGGAACAGGAGTTTCGCATTGCATTTGTCCAGGTAGTGCACTGTAGCAAGCAAGTTTTATGCAAAACGGAAAGGAATACCATTCCACAAAAGAGTTGCTGAAATCTTATTGACTGGAGAAGTACTGGGTTTGTGTTCCAGTCAACTGACTGTTTGATTTAGATTCACTTACTTTTCTAGCATGTTGTACACATCAGATTGCCCAAAAAGTGTTTTACTTTTGCTTAATTTAGCAGAGTCTAGTACAGTGGTGGAAGTACTCAGATCTTTTAATTAAGTAAAAGTAGAAATACCACAGTATAAAAATACTCTGTTACAAGTAAGTGCATTCAAAATGTTACTTAAGTAAAAGTACAAAAGTATTAGCATCAAAATGTACTTAAAGCAACAAAAGTAAAAGTACTCATTATGCAGAATGGCCCATTTCAGAATAATACAGTATATATTATTGAATTATAATTATTGATGCATTAATGTGTAAGCATCACTTTAATGTTGCAGCTGGAAAAGGTGGGGCTGATTTCCACTACTTTATATACTGCTGGGTAGCTTACAGTAATCTATAATAATACATCACAATTTATTAGTTGATTCTATTTTGTATTAATAATCTGAATCTGCAAGTAACTAGTAATTTAAGTTATCAAATAAAGGTAGTGGAGTAAAAAGTACAATATTTCCCTCTGAAATGTCGTGGAGTAGAAGTATAAAGTAGCATAAAATGGTAATACTCAAGTAAAGTACAAGTACCTCAAAACTGTACTTAATTACAGTATTCGAGTAAATGTACTTAGTTACTTTCCACCTCTGGCCTCGTAGTACAATAATTACCTGAACACATCCAAATTTGTAGTCATGAGCAAATTGACAATGTCAGTCAGACACAGAAACTTGTAATTCTAGAGACTATAAATGCCAGTAATCTATCTCTTTATCTGTTAAACAGGAGGTTGGTGCAGAAGTGGCTGTCCACTACAGTGGCAATCCGGGTTATGTGGTAGGACTCCCTCTTGTGTCTGGAAAAAGAACAGCAGAATATCCTTTACTTGCTTGAAGTTCAGATTTTCCTCACACTGATTTAAGCAGAACACGTTTTTATTTACTTCATCAACCTGGGACAGTCGTCGTAGTAATGGGGGTTTAAGTGCTTTTGCCAAGGGGAATGATGGTCTGATGATTCCGCCAGGCATTGATGTGCTGCAAAATGTTGACACAAGGCCAAGACTTTGCCCTTAACAGTCGTCTTCACTGGGATTGCAAGAAGCGCCGATCCCAGAGAAACGCTGACTATTCTCCAAAGTGCCGAGGACCAGGATTGTCTCCACGGACTCCATCAGCGCTCCCCCATCCTGTTTGGCCGGGACTCTGTGTCCGGCTGCACGTTCAGGTCAGACGTCCTCCTGCTCAGGAAAATAAAAGTTCTGTTTACCTGTGCAGTGATACTTTACGCCCCAAAGAAATATACGATAATGACTTGTCTCTCCAGACTGGAAGACGCTTCCAACTGCTCCCTGGTTTCCCAGGTGCTCCTGGATGTTCTGAGAGGACCAAACTATCCCCAGTTTGTAGCCGCCTTTGGATCATCCCCAACACACAATCCACTGGACTGGGTGCCCATCAAGAACAACTCCAATCCTGGGGTGAGCAGTTTGAAAATGTTTTTTTTTTTAACACCTGTTGGTAGCAAAGTATTTCACTGAGAACAGAAGAGGCAAGGAGGTGCTGACAGCATTAATGGTTAGTAACAGCTGACATGCTCTTTACTAGGGTTAGGGATGATACTGGCCTTTTATTAAAAATCAGATGTCAACAGTAGGTGTAGTCCACCTCTGGTATGATGGATGTTCCTCCCTGAATATGAATATGTGAATATGTTATATCAGATGTCTGACCAGAGAAATCATCCCAGTGTGGTATGGGGGGGGGGGTTTACTCATCAGTCTGTAAAACCTGCAGTGAAACCTGCCTTACCCTGCCTTAAGGAGCTGCTAACCCTTAAAGAATTTCATTAGTATGGGTTTCAGTGGAGAGTCTTAGTGTCCCATGATGGTCTAAATGCTGTTTCAGAGGCTTTTCCATCCTGACAAGAATGAAATTCTGGGGGAAAAGCTGAATGATTTGAATTTTGTGGTCATAGTAATTGTCAAAATTAAAAAAACAAAAAAAATTACATTTAAAGGTTGAATATTGTCACAAAATATCAGCTAAGAATATTAGTATCTGCCTTCGACAACCAATATTGATTGAACCCCACTCTTTATTGGGCTTTTAGATATTGCTTACTACCTTAGACTACATTAAGTAGGGCTGGGCGATATGGTTGAAATCACTATGATAATCATAAGGATTTTTCTCGATATCAGTATATATCACGATATGGTTCATGTATGCAAAATCACGTTAAATAGTCAAATTAATGTTCATCTCATTGAACTGAATGGTGATGTTAGGTGTGATATCAAACAAAACATAAATATTCAAATAATATTCCTACCATACCTCATTTTATGAGAGTTTTTAAGTAAAATTTGCTTGTCATCATCACTTTAGACAGCAGAAATGTGTGTCACGATATTAAAATATCTTCATATCATCACGATATGATTCCACTGAAAGACGATAAACGATAATATTGAATTATCGCCCAGCCCTAACATTAAGTATATGCTTTATGTAGTGCTGCCAGGATCCAACAGTATGTGTGTTATTTGGGTCTGTCCAGGAAGCCCAGAGCTGCAGCATCCCATTGTCGTTCCATTTGGAAATTGAATGGACCAAATACGGATCCCTGGTCAATCCCCAAGCTCAGATTGTGAGCGTCAAAGAAGTAATCCACACCAACACCAGCAACTTGGTAAGGATGGCAGAACATAAATAAAGCAATGCAATTTTATAAACTAAAACCTGTCCCTGTGTTCCAGAAAAATAGATGCAAGAAGGGATCCAAGTGTTTGTGCCCTGTGTGAATGTGTGTGTGTTGTTTTTCTCCAGGCCTCGATGGCTGGCGGCAGCAGTATCCTGTCAGTCAGCAGCTCGGTGACCTTTATACCGGTTTCTGCCGCTGCTCTTCCTGGTTACAGGGCCACGCCTACGATCGACGCCAAACTGCCCTTCGACTTCTTCTTCCCTTTTGTGTGACCGAAGAAGCGTAAGGAAGCTCTGTGCCACAGTCTAATGGAGTTGTGCTCACCAATGCTGCTGTATTTATTAGAGTAACATTTACCATCACAGACTGTTAAGTGGCATTTATCCTGATAATTGGTTGTCAACCATGTGTTCTCCATCTACCCTATTGGGTAACACTTTACAATAAGGGTCACTAAGTTAAGGATAGTTAATGCTTAATAAGGGTTAGTTAATGCTTAATAAGCATTAACTAACCCTTAATTAACAGTTAAATAATGTGTATTTTACTAATGGTGTTCATGTTAACTAAGTTATTAATGTATACATTATTTAAGATTATAAAGATGAATATTAAATAATGTATAAATTAATACCTTAGTTAACATGAACACCATTAGTAAATGATTACCAGACACATTAGTTAACTGTTAATTAAGGGTTAGTTAATGCTTATTAAGCATTAACTAAGCCTTAACTTAGTGACCCTTATTGTAAAGTGTTACCGATTATTGTGTATAGTGTAAATAATGTATATAGGACGTTTGTAAGAACAAAATAATATTCAGAGAATATTTTTAATAAAAGAAAATAAATTCAGCAAAATCTGATGTTTTCAGAACATACATTTTATATATATTAAAGCAAGATGAAAATAATTGTATTTTATGTACAACACATCAGTAAAAGGAATGTCTATAGATTTTTTTTTTTTTTTACATTTTGAAATATCATTACAAGCAAATGATGTTACACAAGGCCATGGCCTTAGAGCTAATAAAGCTTTATGTAGTGACCTCCAGTAGCATAAAATGTATCTGCATACTTGACGGAAGTCATCAACCAAATAATGACATCTGAATGTTTGAAATAAATATGTTTCCAACATCATGGGAAACCTGGAAAAAGACCTGGTACATGATCAATATTCAAAGTTTTTGAAAATTCTGCGTTTTTTGCTATAAGCCATGGATGGATCATGGAAGGGTTATGTAATATGAACCCTGTATCATGAAATGCATAGTTCATAATTTGAAAAATGATTAAGAATGGCGTGTATGAAGTACATCTTATTGTACATAATACAAAGCACAGTGATCATTAGCGCCGCAACTTTGAACTTCACAAGTTAGAAGTCTATGGCATGCTGGCGCAGGAGGGCTCGAAGTTTCCCGTTCTCTTGTTCCTAGGAGAGAGGGAGAGAGAAAATACATTTTAATATTTACAGACACACGCATTCAGATGGAATCTCTGGTGCGGTATTTTTTTTAGAAATACTTGGGCTCAGATTCACTAAGGTTTTGTGCAGGGAAGAGTGCTCTATCTCCAAAATGACCAAATCAGACTACCATTCTATTCACTAGCCATGCGATATGAATGGAAAACTGCCTAAAAAAAAAACATAAAGTCTCTTTGCGCCCGTTGCGTTATGTCATGCATATGTTAATTACATGTAAATCATTATGTCCACATATTAGGCAAGGTAGTAGGAGGTAAGGAAGCACCATCTTATCGGCGCGCTCTTGCAGCTCGGTGACTCGACTGACGAGGTGGTCGTAGCTCTCCTTCAGCTTGTGGACTCTCTGGTCGGCGCGGGTCTTCACCGACACCAGGATACCTGTGACACATCCGAACACATGTATGGACGTCTTTGGCTTCTCATCTTTATCACCTCCGCCAAGGAGGTTATGTTTTCGGTGGCGTTTGTTTGTTTGCTTGTCTGTTAGCAGGATTACGGAAAAACCACTGGCCCGATTTTCATGAAACTTGGTGGAAGGGTGTAGCATGGGCCAAGGAAGAACCCATTACATTTTGGAGCGGATCCGGATCCGACTCACGAACAAGCAATAATAGCACGAACCTTGGCGGAGGTCTGCGCTCTCCGAGTGCCCTTCTAGTTATTTTTGAGAAGCACATCTCCACTGCAAACTGGAGCCTAACCTTTTAGAAATCAGTAAGTATATACAACTACCTCCTACTAAATCAATCATTAGTGAATGGTGCTGATTTAGTAACTTCGTCAGCTTATTCCTGTAACACTCATTAAAAAGGAAAATTAAATCCAAAGTCCACTTAAAGATTACCTTGACATACTGAATTTTTGTCTGATTTTCTTCAATGTGCACATTTTGTACAGTTTTGGGAAAGACGACTTTTGTGTTTCAGCACTTGAAAATGGCTTGCTAGCATTCTTCTTGAAAGCAGTCGATAATGCTAGACAAGACCAAAATTTGAAATCTCAATGTATATAAACTTTACATTTCGGGATCCAAATACACACAATCAAAAAAAGAGGTACAGGTGTAAGATCACCTATCAGTATAACCAATGAAATACTGCAATGTCTTAAAAGACAACCTAGCCCGAGATCAGCAGTCCTATAGGGTATTTTAGAAATATGGCCCATGATCATTTTGTTGTTTTTTTCATTTGACATCATGAATTGCATCTGCTATCTAAATTTGTTGATTTGCATATTTATATTGGATGTATCATTTTGTATTGAAGTAGTGATGGCCCAAACGGCCTCAAGATGTTGCTGTAACTCATTTGTATTCACTAAAATACTGAGTCCAATGACCAACACCATGTTTGGACGAAAGCTTGACTACATAACATGCAGCAATTAGAAGTCAGGTTAATTGATAACAACATAATCATTAGTTGCAAACCTACATATATCTGCATTGGAGATTTTTCTACAGAGGCTGGGTTTTAGAGGTAAAATAAACAGTTGGCATGGAACTCAGAATGACAAGTAGTACCCACCATTAATAATTCTGGCCACCCTCCAGAGTCGCAGCAGAATGAGGAAGCCCATACCATCAAAGGCGTCCTCATTGGAGATGTAGACAATGTCCAGCACGAAGGACACCACCACCACTATCCCATCAAACACCTCAAACTTATGCTGGAAGAACTCGAGGCGGTAGGCGAAAAGCTTACCGGCCAGCTCCACCATGAAAAATGTGAGAAGTGCCAGACTCAGGTAGTGGAACACCTGGAAGAAGGAACTCGTTTGAGGGGTCTACAAGAAGGACTAGGCTTTTTTTTTTGGCCAACCTGAAACATATTAGGTCTTGTGCAGAAGTCCTTGTCTCACCTGAGGAGCAAGATGGCCATGTTCCAACTTGATGATTGACAGATCTATCAGCAGCTCAGCCAGGACAAAGAAGGCATCCAGGATTACCAAACACACCACCAACACCTGGAAGCCAAGTCACAGGATCACATAGAATCACTTAGAGAATTGGGAGCTTGAGATTTAGATTAGTTTATTGCACATATTAACAAGAAAAAAAAAACATCAAGTAACATATAAAATAAAAAAAAATGCAACGAAACAGTGAAGGGAGACGGAATATAATACATAGCGGTTTGAAGTGCAGGAGGAGAGAAAAGATGTGCAAGGAGGAGTCAAAAAAATATAGTGTAGACCAATACATAAAAAGGGACAAAAGAAACAAATGAAGTGGTGAATACGTAAAGAAAGCTGAGTATTTATAAGATATATAAGACAATGCACTGTGAAATCCATCAGCAAACAGTAAGAACACACTCAATGTGGGTGTCACCTAACATAGTGATTCTCAACCTTTTTCATATCAAGGACCCCTAATTTAGTACACATTAGAGTCACGGACCCCCATTTGATGAGACTTTGTCTCTTGGACCCAAATCTGAGAATATTTTTTATTGTTAGATATGATTTTGTCCAGAATTCCATGACTATCTGTATTGTAACAGTGAAACTATGATCAAAATAGTCATTCTCCTACATTCTCTAATTGTGTTAACTTCTTGTAAATGAAATAATGGTGAAATTGATCAATTCATCAATTCGCTGGGGACCCTCTGGAACCCCCCCAAGGACCCTTGGTGGTCCCCGGACCCCACAGAGAACCACTGACCTAACAGCTTGACAGCATTTTCACAAAACTCACAATAGTGACTTTACTCCAATTAAATCATGGCTTTGTGTTGCATGCAACCACATCAGTGACTTCAAAGTAGAGCAATCGTGAAATTGAAATTTGTATATTGTATTTATGTCTAATGTAGTGTCGGTTGTACTTCCACCAGCAAGAGGCTGATGAACTCATTCTAGATTCTTAGAATGCTGTGAATCACCTGGAATCGGTCCGAGCTGTAAAGCCTTCGAAGGGAATCCCTGAAGCTCAGCTCTGTTGGATACTGGCCTGTGGCCGGACCCAGGTCCTCACTGGCCTGGTGGAGCTCTTCATCTTCCAATGTCCCTGGCTGCTCATCGCCCACGGTGGTGAAATACCTCAGGTACCGAGACATGATACAAGGCTCTAGAAAAGGTGTGGGCCGCGTCCCACCTTCCCCTCAGCTTACCTCAGAGAGAATTTGAAATTTTAATTCTCAAATGCTGTATAGTAAGATGAGACAGGTGTTCCCTTAAACAACAATTATAAGAAGTTTTAATATTATTCAGGAAAAACCTTATCTATCTATCTAAATCTTGGTCTAGTACTACACTTAATCCATACCCATAGATAAGAATGGTGTGACGTTTCAAATGGGCCACGCCCACAGAGTGCGGTAGAAGTGATATGCCTTGCTCTATCTCTATGGGCAAAACAAAAAATCAACATTTTTTGTGGTTGCTTTTTCTGTGTTCTGATCATGTATGTGAATGTATGTGTGAGTGTATGTCTGCAATTGCCCCTCGGGGACAAATAAAGTGAATTGAATAATTTGTCGTTACTTTTTCAGTTATCAAAGAACTGCATTATCATTATAAAAAAAAAAAATTCTTGGAAGTCACAAAATGCTAACAAGCTAGCAAACTTCCGTGCAAACTGCCGTTCAAGAGAGAGTCATGTTAGCATTTTTTTTTTTTAGCATTTTTTCAAGGAAAAACATTTTAATGATCCTGCTGTTGTTTGACAACCGTGAAAAGGTAACAACAAATTATTTACACCATATACTGTATATTTCACAGAAATTATTAGAACACAGAAGATGTCAATTTATTGTTTTACTCATAGAAATTGAATAGGGCTTCGCACTTGTACTGCACTTTGCAGGCGTGGCCTTTTTGCTGTGTCATCGCCATTTTTATCTATACTATGGTAACTTGATTTAAGCTAAATAGACTAAATTAGACGCACTATTATACACTGGACAAATGGAAAAAAGCACAACAAATACCACATTTCACCAGCTGGCTTGTTTTAAACGATGTCTCAGCATTATCTTACAACATTTGTTCAACTCTCATCTCCACATTTATACAGTTATTCTATATGAATCTTCAAATGGAAAATCTAACAAATAATTTTCTAAATTCTACAGAAAAATCCTTTAATATATACAGTAACTATAGTTTTTTTTATAATAAGTGCACTTTACAAGCATGGTAACTTACTTGGTAACTTACTTGCAGCCCTGTTTACTGTGTTCTGCGCTTCATTTAGCTCTGCAATTCAGAATGACGTGGCATGTCAGCATCTCTAGAGATTTCTCCATGCGTTGTACAATCTGTATTTACTTCTCCTTTTTAGGTTTTCAAAATCTTGAAGTGTTGAGAAACCAAACCAACACACTCTGGCGGCAAAAGGGAAGCTGTCTTTGGCCTCCTCCTTGACGGGTCAGAGTCCCCAATCAGAGTTACATGACATCCACCTCCATCATCATCACCATCCACCCCCCTGATGAAACCGACCAAATGCCCCCTCTCTTTCTGAACAGTTAAAAGTCACAATGAAACTGCATTTTGAGAGCACCTTGCTTCCTGATGTATTTCCTGTTGAAACAGGATATGTGGGGGGTGGGGGGTGGGGGGGGGGGGGGGGGGGTATCAGGTGAGATAATTTGTTTGATGGGAGGGGTGGGATTGTTCAAAAACCTGTGATTGTTTCATTGGCTAGAGTTTTTATCTAGGCCTCAGTACATAATAAAGTCACCATTGGAAAACTGATGATGAAATCACTTCAAGTAAAGAAGAAGTAAAAGTACTGAGATTTTAACATAAAAACATATCATAAAATTGACATTTTTGGCATAAATTGTCAAATAGGTGATGATAGCATGAGCTAAATAGGCAAAAATGACATTTTTCATTTCAGTGTGATTTCTGTGTGAACACAACACTTAAATGCAGGTCACACACTTAATATTTGTTGGCAGGATAGGCGTTTTATTTTAAGGAGGTCACTCCCCGATACGTTCCGTTCTCTAGAACGCAAAGAGAACGCCACGCCAAACTATATTCAAAAGTTTTGCAATTTAATGAAGCCTTGCTTATCGGTAAATTTCCCTAAGTGATAGAACATAGCTTGTGAGCTTATAAGAATCGTTAGGATGTAATTCTAAGTGTGGCCTACATCATATGCACCAAGCGTAATTTTATTGTAACAAAATGTCAACTTTTAACATTTGTTTATACTGCTCGCTACCTCCCTCCACGGTGTATTTTGGTGGAAAGTCGTGCCAATTAACAAGCGAACCTATTTTAAAGTTAAAATAATAGTGAAATAAGAATTGCTCGGTGTATAAAATATATGCCGATTTGAAAAGTGGATTCTGCTGATTCTCAAAACACCTTATGTTATGTTCTACCGAGTGTTTATGTTGGTCCAATGGGCAGAAACATTACACTGACCGATTTTTTTTAACGCAGTTTGGTGTACAGCAAAACGACACAACGGAACGTTATCGGGGGATAACTTTACCCGTAGTTACATAAACTTTTCCTAACAGTTATTGATATAGAAATTAATGCAAGAGTCTGGTTATTTTGTCCGAAGTACTAGTAACGTGGACATCACAATGTGAACTCGTGTTAACACACACACCTCTGATTTTTATGCCTACCAAGCATTTCTAACACTAACGTTATCTGGTTTTCGATTGTGTTCACAGCTTGCGACTATGAACCAGTCAGAGTGAAGCTTCTTCATTTAATTTGCGTCTATGGCTGCATACAAGTGACCGTGAGTAACTAACGGGTGCAGTGGCTTACCTTTATTCTCCACTTTTGCATCCAAGACGTTGATAATACACTGACTGTTTTTCTACAAAAAAAAAAAAACCCAAACTCCGCCTCTGCCTCCAAACTAGCTGCGATACGTTGCGTTCTGTCATGGAGAGAACGTCTGGCCAACCTCCTTTCAGAAATCTGGCCATTTAATGTTGCCTTTCTTATCGGGAAATGTGCACACAACGTAGAACATTAATTAAAACTTTTGAGGAATTATTAGGATTCACTTTTCATTTCGGCATACAGTACACCAGGCAACACTTCCATTATTAAAAGTTTAACCTCTCATTTCCACCAAAATACACGTAGTGGTCTGTATCGCGCTGTGTAAATCATTTCTAAAAGTTGAGGTTTTATTGAAAGATACGTTCCTATACGTGCTTTTATGCTCGCCGAAATGAAGAGTGGCTACTTAAACTCAAGAAAAGGTCTCGAGGCGTAATGAGCAAGGCAACATTAAACTGGAAGACGTTTCAATACAGATTAGCGGGGACTGCCCCCAAATTAGAATTTCCCGAGGAACTTGGGAAATTCAACACATGCCTGGTTCTGCATCCTGTCATGTGTTGATCTGGTGATAGTAGGCCTATCAGAACTGAAGCTTATGGGAAATCTGTGTATGATGGAAAGTGGCATGCATGCGTTTTTGCATGAAATTGTCAATTGTCCTTTTTTCTCTTACAGTCCCGTCTGCCTGACATAGGCTAATAGTGGCTTTGAGACAGTTTTATTTGATGTGAGCATTTTGTCCAAAACTCCAAGCAAGTATGCATTTATAGCATGGGGGAATCCTTAATCCTTTCACCCTGGAACCTAAATGAATACATGTAGGCTATTCTCATCCTGAGATTTACACTGATTTATGAATTCACCAGAAACAGGCCTAATTTTTGGTCCCAACTGGGTCCCAATGGCTGGCTAGTCTAGTACTCACTGACTGGGAAATCTATCGGAGTCAGAAATGAAGTAGTGGGCATCCTAACTTAGTGGGTATTTGGCGAATTGATGCAGCCTATCTGTTTGTCTGTCATGGTTTGGCCATGACCTGCCTGTGTGTTTCTTTCTGTGTTCCCTGCCTCCCTTGTGTCTCCGCCTCCTGGTTTGTCTGTCAGTGTGTAGTGTGGGTGTGGCTCCCTCTCTCCCCCAGCTCCTGCTCCCACACACCTGTACCTCATTTGTAATCACCCCATGTGTATATTAGTCTTGTTTCCCCAGTCAGTCTTTGTCGGTTCATTGTTCTGTATTGTGTTATGTTTGTGTCAGTTTGTGTAGAGCTCGTGTTTTTGGATTTCCTGTGTCACCTGCTATCTGTTCAATTAAACACCCAGTCCTGGGGTTTGATCACAACCTGCCTCGCTGTCCTGCATTTGGGTCCTCACCACACCTCCCCGTGACAGAATGAACCGACCAAGACTGGACCCAGCGGACAGCACCCAGCTACCACACAGCCTGCCTTCACCTGGTGAGCCCTGCTTGTCTGTTTGACCTGCGCTCTCAACCCTACCCTCTCGTCCCGGCAGTGGAAGAAAGCTCCGGGGGGTTTCAGCCCCTTTCCCTGCCTGCTTCTGTCTTCCCAGCGTTCTCAAACCTACCCCATAACAGTACGAACTAGCCAACATGGACCCAGCAGACAGGTCTCCTCCCTCTGCAACTGGCGTTGAGATGATCTCTCTGTTCACATATTTTGCCCAGCAAGCAGCCTTGTCAGCTAGCCAGCAGCCTAGCTACCAGCCCAAGCCTAGGCCGCAGCAGCCTAGCTACCAGCCCAAGCCCCAGCAGCAGCCGAGCTACCAGCCCAAGCCTAGGCCGCAGCAGCAGCCTAGCTACCAGTCCAAGCTCCAGCAGCAGCCGAGCTACCAGCCCAAGTCCCAGTTTGCTAGCCTCCAGTCTGCTAGCTTTGGGCCTGCTAGCTACCAGCCAGCACTCCAGTCGGTTAGGCTCAGGGTTTTGAGCCTAAAACCTGTCTGTCCTGACCCGGCTTTCCCGGAACCCCTGGTTTCTACCAAGGATCATCTGGGGAGCCGCCCTGATGCCCAGCGGTCATCCTTTGAGGGGACTTGTCTTGCCTTTTTCACGGGGACCCGTGGAGGCACCAAGAGGCGGCGAGGTCCCCGTGGCTCCCGACGCCACTGGCTCACTCAGCAGTCCTGCGCCACAGAGTCTCCGCTACCCAGCGCCACTACTGGGGTCCAGTCAGTCCCTGTTCCTGGGCCACGGCAATCTCCAGTCCCTGTTCCTGTCGGGCCATGGCGGTCTCCTGTTCGTGCTGGGTTACAGCACTCTCAGCTTCCTGCGCTGCGGAAGCTCCCCGTAGCCGAGCCGCGGTGGTCTCCTGTTCCTGCACTGCGGCAATCTCCCGTTCCTGCCGGGTCGCGGCAATCCCAGCTTCCTGCGCCACGGAAGCTTCCTGTCGCCGAGTTGCGACAGTCACCTGTTTCTGCGCCTCGGCTGGTCCCTGTTCCTGCGCCACAAAAGCGCCCTGTCGCCGAGCTGCGGCAGTTACCTGTTCCTGCGCTGCGGCAGTTACCTGTTCCTGCACTGCGGCAGTTACCTGTTCCTGCACCGCAGAAGCTCCCTGTTCCCGCTGAGCCGTGGCAATCTCTTGTTCCTGTTGGGCCGCAGCAATCTCTTGTTCCTGTTGGGCCGCAGCAATCTCTTGTTCCTGTTGGGCCGCAGCAATCTCTTGTTCCTGTGCTGCAAGAGCCTTCTGTTCCTGTGCTATTAAAGCCTTCTGTTCCTGGGCTGCAGCTGTCTCCTGTTCCCGTCTTGCAGCAATCCACTGAGCCAGAGGTGCAGCAAATTTCTGTTCCTGTTCTGCTGCAGTCAGCTCTGGCTGTGTTTCAGCAACCCCCTGGTTTCCTGGCTTCACCAGCTCACCTGCCGGGCTCCCAGCTGACACAGCCTGCTCTGCAGCCAGATCCCCAGTCGTCGGCCGCATCTGCCGACGCCCTGCCATTCCCCATCGGCCGTCTCCGACAGCAGCCACCGGACTCCGGTCCTGCGCTCCAGCCTCCAGTGTCCGGTCCTGCGCTCCAGCCTCCAGTGTCCGGTCCTGCGCTCCAGCCTCTGCTGGACTCCGGTCCTGTACTCCAGTCTCCGGCCTCCGATCCTGTACTCCAGTCTCCAGCCTCCGATCCTGTACTCCAGTCTCCGGCTTCCGGTCCTGCTTTCCTGTCTCCGGCCTCCGGTCCCGCACTCCCGCTGCCGGACTCCAGTCCTGTACTCCTGACGCCGGAAGCTGATCTCGCAGCCTGTCCCAACCCGCAGCCAAATCTTCTGGTGTCGGCTGCATTCCCTGACCTCCAGCCGTGTCCATCCTTCTGTTCCCAGGCCACTTGTCCCTGAATCCCTCCTCCGGACCCCCTCCACCCACCCTGCTCGGTGTTCCTGGCCAGCCTGGTGGGACGTCTGGTAGCTGTCCCTTAAGGGGGGGGTACTGTCATGGTTTGGCCATGACCTGCCTGTGTGTTTCTTTCTGTGTTCCCTGCCTCCCTTGTGTCTCCGCCTCCTGGTCTGTCTGTCAGTGTGTAGTGTGGGTGTGGCTCCCTCTCTCCCCCAGCTCCTGTACCTCATTTGTAATCACCCCATGTGTATATTAGTCTTGTTTCCCCAGTCAGTCTTTGTCGGTTCATTGTTCTGTATTGTGTTATGTTTGTGTAGAGCTCGTGTTTTTGGATTTCCTGTGTCACCTGCTATCTGTTCAATTAAACACCCAGTCCTGGGGTTTGATCACAACCTGCCTCGCTGTCCTGCGTTTGGGTCCTCACCACACCTCCCCGTGACATTGTCAGTGGTGGAAGAAGTACTGAGATCTTTTACTTAAGTAAAAGTAGCAATACAACAATGTAAAGATACTCCATTACAAGTAAAAGTGCTGCATTCAAAATCTTACTTAAGTAGAAGTTAATAAGTATTGGCAGCAAAATGTACTTAGAGTATCAAAGTAAACGTACTCATTATGCAAACTGTCCCCATTTAGAGTTATTTTTCATAAATTATTGGAATATTAATACTGATTTATTGACATACATGTACATGTAAGCAGCATTTTAAAGTTGTCAACATGAAGCTAATCTTAACAATTTAGCTATACTTTTGGGTAGTCTAATCTATAACAATGCTATTTTATAGTTATTTTATAAAGATGATCAAATGTTTTAAATATAAAATATTGATCTGAAAAGTAACTAGTAACTATAGCTGTGAAATAAATGTCATGGAGTAAAAAGTACAATATTTCCCTCAAATGTAGTGGAGTATAAGTACAAAGTAGCATAAAATGGAAATACTAAGTAAAGTACAAGTACCTCAAAATTGTACTTAAGTACAGTAATTGCGTAAATGTAATTAGTTACTTTCCACCACTGCTGTTTGTTCAATTTGTCATTTGTTTTTATACAAATGCTTAATTTTATGAATGAACTTAGCTCAGTTCTTAATGTGTGGTATGGTTATAACTATACCTTCAACTTTAGGGTCCCATACAGTCAGTTTAATAAACAAAGACAGACAATAGCAAGTAGTATCAGCATCAATGTGACACAGCCCTGTTTGTGTTGAGACAGGTGATCACCAAATGACAGAAATCAATCCATGAGCCATATAGAAAAATCAACTCAGTCACTGGTTTCAGTATCTTTCAGTAGAAAATTAAACAAATGCAAGCTTGTAAGGCAAAATAAAGTGAGAATAAGAACTACTTCTGCTACACTGGAAACAATACACAGCACTCAACGCATTCCAGCACACAGTTAAGTAGTGTAACATCTGCAGCACTTTGTATTGCTTGGGGTCCCGAGGGTTGAGGCAACATCACAGCACTGAGATCAGTTGGGGGTCACCGTTTGCTCTACTGGGTACAGGTAATCTGTTTTAATTCATGCATCTGTGTGATACGATTGGAGAAGATTATAAGGGTGAGGAGGAGAGCGTTTCAGGACTCGGTGACAAAAAATAAATGATCATTGACAGTAAAAAAAACAACCCAAAAAAAACAGTTGAGTTTCAAAGTATTTTTCAAGTTGGCAAAAACTTGCTGTAAAGTGACTTATTGAAGTGACTTACCTTGTCTGTATCAACTAATGAAAAGATTGCTTTCCAAGTCAGAGCTCCTTTCTTTCTTTTTTCACTTATTCTTTCTTTAATCAGGTAGTCCCATTGACCTCAAGAGAGAGCTGGCCCATATTTGATTCCAATTCAAACATGATACAGTTTTTAAGTAACTTTAACTAAGGCACTGTGATGAAAAGGCCTTCATTAGACAATTACAAATGACCATGGCCTAGGTGACATTCCAGTTTGCATATTTCATAACATTTCCATGTGTGGCGTTATAAGCACACAGAATATAACTAACCCGACAACGCCACCTGGGGAGTTTCACCCCAGGAAGTATACTGAGGAACCTGGACTAATACCTCGGTCATACACAGGCTACACAAGTTCGATAACTAAAGTAAGACAGAGACGTGATTCCAAAAGAAATGGAAATTTATTGAATAATTAATGACTGGAAGGGTCTGTGGAGAGGATGGGTTAAACACAAATGAAAAAGGAATCAAACCTATGTGAAAGGAAGTAACAAAATATTTATTACAATAATTTAATTAATGTCTAACAAATGCAATTCTTTTACTAAAACACTTCCAGTACTTACGAAGGGGAGCGTGGGCTGAGGCCAGCAATGGAGAGGCAGACTAACTGAGGGCGTGTCCAGGGGTGCAACCACTTACCTACCACACGTGTATTCACTGCAAAACAGCAATCACAGCAAAAAGGTGAAAAACAGTGTCCCAGTGCTCTTTTACCAGTACAAACTTGTGAAGGGAACCGCACCAGGGTGTCGAGCCTCTCCAACCAGCACTCTGCTCCCCTATAAGGAGATAACAGATATACTAAATTACTCGAACATAAAAAGGTCATTAATAACAAACCAGTTGGCTCTCACTAAAAGTACCAGATACAACTGGCAACGAGATAAAACAACCAAGTCAACACACATACACAGTAAATACAAAACTATAGAGGCAAAACAGCAGCTGATAGAGACCTACAATACAAGAGGCACATTAGTAACAGGTCTATAACACTATAATAACCATTACCTCGGGTATTTATCATACCCTACTTACCCCTAACTACAGTGACCAGTACCTTGACGAAATGTGCGCTGGCTACGCAGACTCAGGGTGGTAAGAATCCACAGCACCCAAGGGCAGACAGGAACTATAGCAGATAAGATTGATCAGTTGCAGTACCACTTCACATGTGCTTGGTGCACAAACAGTTGGAAAACCTACCTTAATTCACAAATCTCAGCCAGCAGACACCAGTACGACCAGGTAGACAGGAGACTATTACAAACAAAATAAAACTCAGTCATTGAGTACATAGAAACACCCTTAAACAACCTCATGACTGCATCACCTACCTCAGAGTCACAAAGAGGGGCCAATATGGCAACCAACAGGCAGAAAAAAAGGAAAGGCAGCCATGATGCCACAGCTGCCTTAAATACCCTGACAAGCTAATTGGAGGGCTGGACCAGGGAGGAGTCAATCTAGTGCTGTGGGGGGTGTGTCGAGAACTAAGAGGGAGTACTGCATTAATATTGAAACAAGTGTTCCTACTACACATGCAAGGCTGCTACAGTCAGTAACACATATGAGGTATTTGTGATGAGATAACAGGAAGTTGTTCCATTATTAGGTGGAACACTCAAGCATTTTTTTTTTTCAACTGAAGCATTTTGGGATAGTGGTGTTTTGGCTCAGGCTCTGGATTCACTTGGGATGTGAAATGAGACAAACAGCATGAATTTGAAGAGTAGAGATTGCTAGCTTTAATTTGAGACTATTTTCAACTGTATTGATATGGCAGAGCAATCTTGGAGGTATATCTGTATCTGCTGCCTGCTCATGGAAATAGAAGAGAAGAGCTTTGTTGTCAAATGTCATTTTCCTTCTGAACAAGTCATCCACTCATCAGCACTGTTTCAGCTGATCCATGCAAAATACAAAGAGCCACTAGCCATGAGCCATAACGGTCTTGCAAACATTACATCACTACTTGGAGCCAATATTCAAAGCCTAATCACCTACAATTGTTTACTGTTTATTTGGATCCCCATTAGTTAGGTAACAGCTACTCTTCCTGGGGTCCACGTTAAGAACATAAATGCATACACATGCTTTCATGCATGCATACATTAATACAATTACAGCAATAATCTGGTCCACCCCACCCCAATTAAAACAGTATAAACATTACAAAAACCAAATACAGTTTCAACAAAACCACGTGAAACTCTCTCTATAGGCCATATCTCTCTCTATATGTATACATATATATATGCATACACACATACACGCATACATACTATATAATAAGCAGTATCTATGACCATGTTTACCAAATACTTTGAGCTACCAACAAATTTAACAAAACCAAAGTTGTTGTTTTTTTTGTATTTATTTTGCAGGCCTGTACCCAAGAATAACCTCTTTAGTTGCTTTTTAAAGCTTTCTTTACTCGTTGCTTGAGTAATAAAGTATGGCAAACTATTCCAATGAGAGATGGCTCTATACATTACGTTTTTTTCATTAAGCCACAATTTTTTTCACAATAAGCCACTTGTAGCTTTTATCAGGTGTGGAAAGAGTACTAAAATACCCTACTCAAGTAGAAGTACTGTTACCTTGCTGAAATTGGACTCAACTAGTAAGAAAATTTCCTTTGTCAAAATCTATTACTAAGTAAAAAGTAGCTTATTTAAAATGTACTCAGGAAAAGTGTTACTTTTTAGAAAAGTAACTTTGTTATATGTGATCTTTTCCATGCAATTCTAAAGGAAGAGAGGACAGAGTTCAAACTAGATTCTTTTATTTAGATAAATTAGAAATTACAAAATAAATGACACAAAGTAAATCCAGATTACTCTTCTCTTTGCTGACTGACCATTCACTGTGAACAGCTCCACAATTGGCCAGTTTACGATGGTCCAGTTTCTGATGCTGATGGAGAGCCCACAAAATGCATACTCTGTAATGGCTGTGATTTAAAATGCAGCTAAGAACTATACTTAAGCAAAAATGTACTTCAGAAAAAGTAAAATGACTGACTTAGAAAAAAAAAAAATCCAGAAAGTACAAGTACACAAAAATGCTACACTCAGTTACAGTAATGTATTACAATATTACAGTAACGGGTTGGCTTGGATCAACTTAGGCAATGTAAATCATGGATCACTTTTCCCTCCATTACGATGTCATGACGAACAACAGTATACAACAATATATTTATTTATTTTAAGGAAATGTAATTACATATTGAAGTCAACAAATTATGTTTGAAACTATACTTGCTTGAAAAGAAGATCAAACAATGTCCATTTAACTACTGTAGAATGGAACACAGTCAATTAATCAATTTGTAATTTACTCTTTGTTTAGATAGATAAGAAAAATGTTGATGAATTAATGTTAAATAGCCCTAGGTATATGTCAAAAGGCCCAGCGCTCTCTCTCTCTCTCTCTCTCTCTCTCTCTCTCTCTCTCTCTCTCTCTCTCTCTCTCTCGGCCACGCCCCTGGGGCTGAGAGACACCTTCTGCACTGGATTAGCTCTGATTGAGAACTACTGGCCCTACAAATTGCAGTCCACACAGACAAACAGATTGGTCGAACAAAGCCAAGCCACATGGCTGTCTCTTTCCTGAACTCCTGACTAGCGTGCGTGAAGAATGAAACGTGAGTACAGTTATCACCTCAGTTATGCAAATTCTAATATACTTTGAACCTTTACTTTAAGTTAAGATTTTTGCTGGTCGAGTTAAAGGCCATGAACCTTGTTTTATGTGGCCTCATGTTTAGTTCATGCTTCGGCATTTTGTCTATTATTGGCCTGTGGCTTGTGTAGTTTGTATGATGGCTGTTTGTCTGGACTGCAAGGGACCTTTTGCCATTGACTGTATATCTAGTCCCCCTTATACATGACTGGTAGTCTGTCAGTGGAATTATTAGTTTAATCCATTCCCTCCTATATATATTACATTAGTTTAATATCTCATCATTTATTTCCTATTGGCTGTTTATTCAACATTACCCGTACAGCCTATCTGCTTTGTCTAATGCCTGTTTCCTCTCACCCCCTTCTGCAGCACACTGCCACAACGGCTGCTCAACAGCCAGCAGTCATATCTAAATCATGTTGCTCTACCCTTATTAAAACCTGCGCCCTCCTATACCCGCAACCTCAGCCTCAGTGTCTCTTCTTATACTTCCACCGGTCATCTGACTGTGACCGCCAGCCTGTGTCACATCCTCCTCACCCTAACCAGTTACACATCACCCAGGGGTCCCCTGACCTCGTTCAGTATATGTTTTGTAACCTTGCAAAGTTTATACTGTGCTAATGTATGTAGAAAATACTCTTCATTCTACTAGAGGTTAACCTGCACTACATCATTACAATATGTAAAATATGTAAAAAAAAAACGTAGGAGGTACGTTGAAAGCAAACGGTACTTTTAATAAAGCTTAATGAGCAGAAATAAGCACATAAAGGCTATATTACATGCTGCTTATATTAGCAGCATCTAACATCCTAATTAAACGTTTAGGAAAATGTAACTTTCTTTTTTCTCAAATGAGCTGTTTATTCTGTTTTAATGTTGCAGTGTTTTCTCTTTTAACTGTATCTTGCATGTAGTTTGATCCTTTCATGCCTGTTTCTCTCTAAGTTCTTGTTAATTGTTTTTTTTGTGGCTATTTTTCCTTAATTATGTATTTTTCCTTTTGTATCGGGTGTATTAGCAGAAATTTTCCATATACATGAATATTAAAGTCACAAACGCTATGAACTGTGGGTAATTCTCTCAAGCAAGGTCTACAGAAATGCAGACTTGCTGAAAGTCTGCATAAAGGGCTTATAAAGTTTCACAGTGGGGCAGCCCTGAACCCTCGCGGACTTGTTGAGAATGCGCGTCAAAGTCCGGGAGTCTGTGAGTGTGGACATTGGGATTGGGCCTATCATTTCAGCAGCTGTCTTCGGTCAGCAGTGTGAGTGTTTCTCTCTCCCTCCTACATCTGGCACAGAGACACTGAGGAACCAAACACAAGCCTAAACTCAGGGTAGAGGGGTTCAGTGAATGTGGAGTGGAATGTGTGGAGGTGGATCAGTGTGCTATAGAAGACTCTGTAGAAGGACAGAGTACCAGCAGGCCAGTCCAGAAACACTACTACTCTGTCAGAGACAGAGAAGGAGGCATGTATGGCTGTTTCTCTGTTATTGTGAAAGGCAGAGTAACTACAATTACAGCACAACAGACTCCAGGACGTGTCATTCTCTCCAAGCCTGCAGTCATCACTGTCTCCTCTCCTGATTCCTCTGTAAGTCACGCCTATATAAACATCTCCTTTACACTTTACCTCCCAGTAACAGCGACCAGTCAGACCATTTCTACAAAGAAGCTGAGAGCAGAAGTCTAATCTCTCTGGGTGATCAGGATATGGTTGCTCCTCTCCCACAAATGTCACCTTTCTGTTGTCTTCAGACAGGAAGAGGTCTCTGTTTGCTGTGTTTGGGTCCAGTGTGAGTTCACAGGCATCTGATGGAGAGAACAAGACACAATGCTTTTTATCTAATAGAACTGTTTTGTTTATTATTTGTTGATTTATTAACAGTTTGACAATTAACACTTTCATGATGATACATTGGGCCTCATGCAGCAACATTCTCTTAAATTTTTCATATTTTATCTTAATTTTCTGTTAAGAGAAAAAAATAAGAGAAGTCAACTCCAGATGCACCATACGTTCTTAACCATCCAAATCTGCTCTTACCCAGGTGTGCTGAATGATGAATCCCACTTGATCATAAATTGGAGGCGCGTGGCCGATTGTTTGTTATTAGCATAGGTAACGCCCCCTAAACACCATATAAGGGCAGGTGTTGTGCCGTGTGCAAATACTCAGGCACATGGCCAAGAATTGGAGAGATGCTTTTGGCAATCTGAAACGGCTCAGCAGCCATTCATCCGTCTCATTAGATAGATCTGTGCCATTTCTAAAAAGGCGTTCTCTGCGTAAGACCTGGATGGCCAAAGCATCTAAGAGCAGTATGTAAGCCATTCAGAAGCTGAATGCACGCAATATCATACAAGGGTTTTTATAGTCTTAATTGGGATCAATGGACCAATAATATTTCTTTAGCCCACGAATTTAATAATCCAATCATAATTACTCTAAAACATATAATAATCTAAATTTGATTATATGATATTCATGCGTTTTATGTTCCTCAAATTTAAAACTTATGTTTCCTTGCGTTGGACACTGTTTGTGGACTGTGGAAACAAGATATTTTTTTCTTTTCTTGGTAAGAGTGCTCTCGAAAACTCGTAAAAATTTCTCTTACCTAAGAGAAGAGCAAAAATAAGAAAACATTGGTGAATCCCAGAAATCAATGGGTACTAACAAAATAAGAACAAATCGTGGATACGAACAAAAATGAGAGAAAATTTGTTCGTATATCGCTTCCTGCATGAGGCCCACTGTGTCAGCCATCTGAGTAATTTATGCAGAAACAATTTATACTATAGTTAGTTGTAGAGACAAAAATCTGAGTGACAGGAGCAGGTTCAGGAGATAAGGCAATCTAAAGTTGTTGTGTGCAGTTTGGCCTATTGCCTCGGCTAATGTGGCCCTTGTATATAAGATGCCATTATCAAAGGTGGAGACTTTAGAGAGGCTGGTCAACTCATATGTCAGGAAATGGTGTGGAGTTCCACGCTGTCTTAGTACTGTAGCTTTGTATGGGACAGGGATTGTGGAACTACCTATATCTAGCCTAGCAGAGGAGTTTAAATGTGCAAAGGTAAGATTGGAGATGACATTGACAGAATCTAAGAATCCAACAGTCAGGAGTGCAGCCCCTCCTGTATTAGCAGGGCGGAAATGGAACCCAAGAAAGGCAGTCCAACAGGTGCAGTCAGAACTAACCTTTATGGAGCAAGGCAACTTCATCAGGGAAGGGAGAAATGGTTGTAGATAAAAAAAAATGGTGGGAGAGCATAGAGAGGAAGAAACTCAGCTGGTGAGAACTATGGGGTATGGAGGTAAACTGCATTAGATTCATCATAGGTGCTACTTATGATCTGTGAACTTCTCCCCAAAATCTTAGCCAACAGGTAGGTGAGGATCCTGGCATAGCTTCACCTATATTTCAGGTTGTAAAACAAGTTTGTCTCAGGGAAGATACACCTGGAGCCATAATCAAGTGCTTAGGTGCCTAGCAGCAGCAGTTGAGAGTAAGCAGTTAGAGATAAATTCTTGCCTGATAGGAAGGGGAGTATTAAGATTAAGGGCCCTATCTTACACCTGGCGCAAAGCGCAGCGCAAGTGTCATTGCTAGTTTCCGACCGATGCAGTTGTCATTTTCACGCCCAGCACCCACGTTGTTTAAATAGCAAATGTACTTGCGCCCATCTTTGGTCTTAAAATGAGGTGTGGTCAGGCGCATTTGTTGGTGCATTGCTATCTTGAGGCAGCGGAAAGTGATTGTGCCATTGACCAACAAAAACCTGGTCTAAAGTCTGGCGCAGTATTTTCCTGCTATTTAAAGGGCACATTATTCAGATAGTAAGATGCGTCTCTCTCTCTCTCTCTCTCTCCACGTTACCATGCAAAATAGAAAAATAGGATCATCTAGCCTACTATGAAAATTTGCACTTTACTTTGTTCCTGACATGCATTTTGTTGCCAAATTGCCATATGCTTTCACCATTACGCAATGCCAAATGCCAAAAACTGTGTCCCTCTCACCATTACGCAGTGCCAAATGCACAACGTACATGTCCCGTTAACCATCATCACACATTGCCAATTGCTAAATACGCAACCTACAACCAAGAAAAACAACACAGTAAATATGTAAAAAGCACAGCCCAACAAAAAGTCATGAAAATAAACTGCAAAGGCATCTTACCTTCACCCGACACACAACATAGGCCTATCCGACGCACACACACATCGCCATCACGCACGAGCAGATCCGTTTCCTCAGCAGAAAAACGTTTGTTTCTCCAACTTGCCGAATCCGCCATTTAAATAGCAATGCGCCAAGGTGCAAGCGCACCTGGCTCTTAAAGGGAATGGGAGATCACACTCTGGTTGAGTTCATGTTACGCCCAAAACACACCTATGATTAATTAAGGGACTTAGTACAACCCCTTTGCGCCTTGCGCCTTACTTTGCGCCCACATTGTGCGTCGTTTAACTAGCAATTTGGATTTGGACACGCCCTAAATACACTTGCGCCACGTGCTTTAGACCATGCGCCATGGATCGTTTAAATAGGGCCCTAAGTTTGTCAGTGAGGGAGAAAAGATCAGGAGGGAAGCCATTTTAGGCAGGCTTGTTGTAGGACACCTAGGGACGGGTTGAGGCTGGCAAATGGCAGTGGATTTAGGGAAACAGCTTGTAATCCCCAAGGAAATCGTCAGCTCAAACTTAAGGCCAGACTTGGTGTTGTGGTCAGAGTTACCGCGGATTGTGTATTTTGTGGAGCTCACAGTGCCATGGGAAGATGCACTAGATGAAGCTCATGAGAGGAAAATGCTCAAGCATTCTGATTTAGCAGCTGCATTTGGAGCAGCGAGGCTGGAAGGCAGAGGTTTGATTCTCTGCCCGAACCCGAGACCGGCCCAGGGGTTGGGGCCAGGCCGGTAGGGCCGGTAGGAATTTCCCCTCCATTCCTCAGGCCCGGGCCGGTCTCATGGTCAGATATAACATCTTTTTTTTTATAACTGGGGAGTAAGCTATTTGGTGTGATAATGTTGTTAATGTTATATGTAGGCCCTGGAGATATATATATATATATATATATATATATATATATATATATATATATATATGTACAGGCATGTGCAAAGGCTGCTCGGGTTTGTTGAACCGACTGAAACAAGTTTCGCTTCCGTGTTGCGCTATTCATTAAGATCCCGTTCGTAATTCTGAACAGATTTTTGTCATTCAAACAACTCAGAATTAGTTTACTTATAAACAGCCAACTTACAAAGAAAATTTCAGTTTTAAACCGGGCTCGGGCTCATAAATGCAGCCAATGGGACGGGCTCAGGGTAGGGTCGGGCTTGTTTTTTTGGGCCCGATCTAAGGTCTGCTGGAAGGTAAGATTGTGTCCTTTGGAAGTAGGCTGCAGAGGATTTTTCTAGGCAGATCAACGTTAGCACTCAATGGTGAATTAGCATCCGTGGACAGAGTTTAAAGCAGGCAGTGAAGACTATGTCAGAAGCAGCCATGGGAGCTAGTGAGTGATTGTGGATGAGGAGGAAACATGCTAACTGGGGCACAAAGTAGCTTAGGTTGGGATGTAGGACACTTCTTCCCCAAATTATAAAGATTACAAGATGTCACTGAATTCATGGTGAGAAATATCCCAGAACACATGCTTCAGAGAATGTAAACACTACTACTTCTTCTGTTATTACTTCTTTGTTAACAAAGCACGCCACTGTCTAGTGTTTTGGTGGTCCATGCATACAATCACCGACACAGAACCATAAATGCTCCCACCGCCATATGCACCTATGCCGTTGCTACGGCAACAATTTGACGCTGAAGTATAATTTTCCCTTTAGCCTTTGTGTTAGCATTAGCTTGGTTGCATGAACATTAGTGAGTTAGATAGCCTCATTGGGGCACAATAACTTCAACACATAGCAAGCAGAAAGTTTAAAAGTAAACGGTAGTGCGTTGAACATAGTCTTGCTCTCAGACCCTTGATAATATATCACAGGTCTGGTAGCAACGTATCCAAATTCTGTACGGAGGGGGCGTTGACCTGAAATCCGTTGACATTGAAAACCATGAATCATGGTTGAGGGCCTGGGAATAGAAATGTAGGAAGCATGCGGAAGTCTGCATTAGTTGGCATGGCTCATTTGCATCCAAAAAAAAAGAAGTTTACACCAACACCATCACAACATAAAAAGGTGGTCCGTGTATACGTAGAAATGGACCTAAATCGATCTCTAATGCGCCTTGTGCGCATCACATCATATCTGTCATTTGAAGATGCACAGTGGACCAGTAGCACCGACTCCAATTGTGAAAACAAAAGTGAAACTTAAAATTCCACAATTTGCTTCACACTTGCCTGTTAGTAACGGGATTCGTAAACAGTAACCTGATAATGTCTTCTGCTGCCCTACAAACTTTAACGGTAGGTAGACCTAACATTATTACATTGTGGTATTTTACTGGTACGCGCCGTGGGCCTGTACAGGATCTCTGCTTGTTAAACTCTCTCTCATGCTTCTTGTCTGTGACTATTCACTGCAACAATAGCAGAAATATAGGGGCATTGACTGACTAAGACCTCCCCTCAGTTCCTGTACAGGATTTCTATCCCGCCCCAGAAGCTTGTGCGATGCTCTGGCTTTGTGTTGTGAGAGCTTCTGGGTTTGTCAGATTACACAGCTTTGGGAACAAATATACCGTTCGACCAGAAAACTTTTTGCACCGTAGCAAAACGGTGCAAGTTTTGAACGTGCCCCTTCTAGGTAGATAGCCCAACTGAATTAGCCTTGTGTTAGCATTAGCATGGTAGCATAACTGAACATTAGTGAGTTAGAATTTGTTTGCTAGTAGGTAATGAGTTAGATAACCTAACTGGTAGGTGAGGCCTAAGTAAGTGTTTACAAAATATTGCTTTGTGCCAGCATTAGCCTTGTAGGATTTTTGTACATTAGCATAGGCTTTTGTAAGTTGTGTGCAAACTAGTTTGTAGCCATACTTAAAGCTGAGCGGGCCCTGGCATCCAGATGAAGATGCCAGTCAAGCCAGCAGTGCCAGTCAGACTTAGCTTAGCCTAAGCAGATACAATGTGGATATGCGGACTGCTGAGTTGGCTGGGTGTCTGCTGCTCTCTGCTTGGACAAGTGTAGGGTGTAACTTTATAGTGTGTGACTTGGTAGGGGTCAGATGTAGTGTGTAACTTAATGTTCTGAATATATATAAAAATATATATTTTTGATGGTACTCATCATTTGTATGGTAGTATATATGAATTGGGCCTCTATATATGCTCACTTTGGATTAAGGGATAGTAACATCATATCCTGTGTACTGATAAATGTATACAATTCTGTATTACTATTATTTTGTAACTTTTAGTCGGTTGGTTGGTAACCCACATTCACAAAACGCTTCATGCATAATCTTAATTGCCGTAAATTAATGCTCCTCACTCATTGGTTCATAATTATAGCAGAGAAACGTCATCGTGCTTGTATAATTTAGTGGAGAGAAGAAGCTGTTGAACTTGGGAAATCAACAATGCGTTTGCTCTACTCCCATTACTTTCTGACTTCCCACGTACCGTTTTTAGCAGAGGTGTGACCAAGTCAGCTTTGCTCGAGTCCCAAGTCAGTCAAGTCTCAAGTCTACATGTAGATTACCAAGTCAAGTCTATGTCATTAATGTCAAGTCTCAAGTCTAAATGTAGAACAGCAAGTCAAGTCAGAACTAATCAGGAGTCCAGTCTCAATTTAATATCTTAAAGAAAACTAAATATCTAGGACTTTTCAATGCAATATGGTTTTAATAGGATAAAAACTTGGTAAGAGCATAATGAGTTTGATTTCTATAATCAGTTTCAACTTCAATAAATTCAATCATTCCATACAAATTCAGAAAACAGAATTTAAATTCAGTAGTCTGCTGGAACAAATCTCATCACTTTCAATCTAAGTCATTTACACAAACACAAGGGCCCGGCTCTACTAACATGTCGCAATTCCAGGCGCAGCGCAAAAGCAACGGGTGAAATTTGTACAGCCAGCGCATGGTATTTAGTAAAGTAGTGAACGCAAATGCGCAGAAAATTTATTATAATTGCGATTGTGCAAATATAAGGGCCAAAACAATGCGCACAATTGTCTATTTGGGGCAACATAATGATGGGCAAAAGAAGCGCAAATGTCTCTCCAGTGGAGCTGGAAGTGTTGGTGGCAGAGAAAACCCCAAAGAGCTGCAAAGAAGAGATGTTTTACCAGCGCATAAAAAGTCACTCTGCAATGACATAACAAATACAGTGAATGCAGTTGGGCACCACAAGGTGCCCAAGGTAAAACACGCTGGTATGATATGAGGAGGTGAGCAAAAATCCTTACCATAAATAAAGCCAAAGAGGAGCCTTAACTCCCTTGGAGGAGCAGCAGGAGCCTGACTGAGACTTAGGTGCCAGTGTGGGAGGGATGGAGACCTGGTGAAGGTATGAAGCTGCACACACACCTCTCCACAGAGAGGTTATTCTGCACACGTTTTAGTTGCATTGTATTCATCAAGGCTATGCCGCTCAGATATTGGCTCTTAATAAGTGTCAGCAAATCCAGAGAAGAGCGTGCGAGCATGCGTTTTCCTTTTTGTATATTTAGGTAATAGTCTGCATATTGAGTGAGCATTCTGCTACTCTGCCAATGACACGTAAATGGTGTATTTTTAAATCAGCATACTTGTTTAAACCTGATTGGAATTATAATAGGGATGCGATCTAATGGCTACATGTTATGATGTATAGATGACTGCCACTTTGATCTTGGAGCCGGTTCCAGAGCCAGTCTCGGAGCCATGCTGTGCACAAAATGATAAGACATGCTTTTCCTAGGTCTTAATTTCTGTGCGCAATCAACAGGTGTTAACAGCCACCGCCTCTTGATTAATCACGTCCTCCGCCAATTTCCATAAAACCCTTCCTTAATTTTGCACTTCATCCTTGGAACACCCACAAATGCTTATGCAATTAGATCAAACCACAAAAAAAGCGCACCCATGATTTCAGGCGCAAAATGCGCTGTGCGCTGTCTTAGTAAATCCGAGAACAAGGTTTTAGCACCCGCAATGTGATTTGCACTGGTGCAAACCTTTATTAGAGCCGGGCCAAGATCTTTTGTCAAGAGTTTAGAAACCTTTTCAAGTCATCAAATTACAAGTCAAAGTCAAGTCCCAAGTCAGCAGAACCCAAGTCAAGTCAATGCTCAAGTCTTCTCTTCATGCATCAAGTCAAGTCTCAAGCAATTAAAACTGTGACTGGAGTCCAAGTCATGTGACTCGAGTCACCGGGTGCCCAGCGAACAGGTTTTTCGTCAGGATCGGGAGGATCAGTGAGACCCGAGAGCGCGGTGAAAAGAACAGCGGTGAGAGAGGAGATGGGACATGCTGGAATGGAGATCAGTATGGATGTATGGACTATTACAGCGGAGTTTTTACCGTTGTCTTAAATTTGACCGGCACAGAATCGGATATATGAGACTGATCTGCCGGTCACCGGTCATGGCCGATCAGCTGAAAACCGGCCGATTCCGGTCACCAGCCGATCAATCGGTGCATCTCTAAAAAGCAGCTTAGAACTGCAGAACACATGTGTGTGCTGCTTTGTTTTCATTAATAAAACTAAATACATACTTACACTTCCTCAGACCTGGTTTCAACATCTGCACTCCACCATGGTCCACACTGGGGGGATAAACAAAGTCAGACCAGCACATTCTCTTTGATGATGGAAGCATGGGCAATAAATAATCTTCTCTATGAATGATTTTTCCAGACGACATCACTCATATCCACCATTAAACATTAAACTGGCGCTTGCTGCCGATTCTGGTCTGACCTCGATTCTGGTGCTTCTCGACCTTAGTGCGGCGTTCGACACTGTCGACCATGATGTACTTTTGCATCATCTAGAGGATTATGTTTGCATCAGTGGTTCTGCTCTGTCATGGTTCAGATCATATCTATCTAACAGATTTCATTTTGTTCTCCACAACAACAGCACTTCAGATTATGTTAAGGTCAATTATGGTGTACCACAGGGTTCCATCCTTGGCCCAATTCTATTTTCCATTTACATGCTGCCTCTCAGCAATAGAATCCATAAATATGGAATAGGTTTTCATTCCTACGCAGATGATACTCAACTCTCCATTGAACCTAAAAATCAATTACAAATACAAAACTTAGACATGCTTATCTGCAGTCAAAGGCTGAATGACATCAAATGTCCTTCTCTTGAATGCTAATAAGACAGAGATGATAATTTTTGGTCCAAAAAAGGTCCAAATGGTTTAAAAGTACCACAGAGTCCCTTCATTAAGAATCTTGGTGTTATGCTTGATCCTGACCTTTCATTTGAAATGCATATTAACAGCATTACAAAAACTGCCTTTTATCTTTGTTTACCTTTGTTTTGTTGCAGAGGGTCCAGCAGTTAGAGTCCTGTCTTCCATGTTACCACTATCTGCCATATTGATTAGCTTCACGCTGTTCAATCTAAGCAACTAGTCTGCATTCAAACTGCTTCTGTTGTGTTCCGGGTTTGGTTTGACTTTCGGCCGTTAGTCAGTACTTTCGAGCCAGTTCGTACCCCCGGACACAGAGAATGAACAGACTGAAAGCAACACATAGACTAAATTTTCTCTGCGGTGGTCTCATTTTTATATTGACAAACATTTATGGTATCAAAATTAATTGGAGGATGATATAATCATATACAAATTCTACACATAGGAGCTTTAAACAATATTCCTCAGCTTCTCAGTCTGACTGAGAAAATGCCTGCAAACTCTAACCCCTCTATTAGACATTGCCTCTACCTGGCAGCAAGCTTCTCCACACCTGAGAGTGTCCAGTCTCCAGTGTGGATCCTCCAGTCCAGCAGAGAGCAGCTTCACTCCTGAGTCTCTTGGATGATTGTAGCTCAGGTCCAGCTCTCTCAGATGGGAGGGGTTGGAGCTCAGAGCTGAGGCCAGAGAAGCACAGCCTTCCTCTGTGAGCAGACAGCCTGATAGCCTGCACACACACACACACACACACATAACAAGGTATGCTACAGGTACATGTTAGATTTCCTTAGGACACTACTCTGAAATTTATTTGATAATGCAGTCTAATGCTAGTGAAAACTGTGACCATCACAAATACAAATAGTTAATAATGTGATCTGCTTTGGGTTTTCATTTGGTCCAGTTTGAGAGTTCTCAGCTGAATTTGTGGCCGAATCTTATAAGTCCTTTCTGGTATTTTATGTCTCAACAACAGAGACAGCAAGGAGATGAAATAATTAAACCTAATCAGGGAAAACAGTTCACAGGGCCATGAAAGTAGTGCTAAATGTTGGTATCACAACTGGTTTGAGAATCACGTGAGCAGAAACATCCTACACAGGTTAGGTATTTATTCACTGACATTAACTTGCATGTAAAGCAGGATTTAACTGGTCGTGTGTTGAACAGGTTGATGAATCCTGACCTGAGAGTTTCCAGTTTACAGTGTGGACTCCCCAGTCCAGCAGAGAGCAGCTTCACTCCTGAAACCCACAGGTCGTTGTTACTCAGGTCCAGCTCTCTCAGACTAGAGGACTGGAAGCTGAGAACTGAGGCCAAAGCTTCACAGCTTCTCTCTGACAGCTGACAGCTGCTCAGCCTTAATGGACATGAAAAGATATGAAAATGTTATTCTCTTTTGTGTTTTTTTTCCTTTTTCTTTTTTTTTTTTTAGCACAAAAGAGTAATTCAAACTAAATATCCATAATGTATACCAACATCATAAAGAGCATTTGCAAGGAAGACCAAAGAAACCCCAAAGGGCTTGTGGAGTGTCTCCCTTAATAACAATCATACACAATTACAATATAGTGTAATGAAACCCAAAGAAGAGTTAAAAGGAACAAAACAATATAGACAAATCAATAGGTAAAGTAGTACTGTTAAATAAATAGGGGGAAAAGTAGAAGATAAGTAAAAGAATATTAAAAGAACCAAAAAGAAAAGGAAAAGAAGAGTTAAGGAATAAAGACAGAAAGCAGAAAAAAAGAGAGAAAAAAAGAAAAGATTAATTAAAATGAAGTAAATAATTATACCAAAAAAGAGACAGCAGTATGATCATCTCAATAAGCATGATGATTGTGTTGATGACTTTGGCTCCTCTAAAATGAAGACTAAACTGGGACATGGATGTTCAAGTAAGGGGCAACAAAAGTTGTCTCTTACATTTTGTATTGTAACTATGATTTTCCTCACTTCTTCTGAAGAAACTATTGAACGTAGAGGGAAGCTGATGATAAATTGCTTTGAAGACAAACTGCTGTGAGGAGGAAGTTTACTTGAAAGAGTATAGATCATTTCTTAAAGAGAGGTTGCGAGTGAGCTAAGTAAGTTGCATGTGAAATGATTTGAACTAGGGCTGATCAATTTTGAAAAAATCTCTAATTGCGATTATTTTGACTGATATTGCAATTGCGATATGATTTGCGATATTAGAGGGAATGATAATTTTTACATCATTATTCTCATTTTCATTGAAAAACGTATTAAAATGATTATTTTGTGATTTTTGCGGGGATCTGTACCAAACAAAGATGTTTTCTTAAGTCTGTAGAATATGATGTGTAGGCCAGGACATCTCTGCAGCATGACAATATTTAATTTAAAATGGTATTTTGACACACATTTCGCCTTTAACAAATATTGCGCCTCCTGCGATTTGAAAATTGCAGTAGGCCATATTGCAATTTTGATAACATTTCGATTAATTGTTCAGCCCTAATTTGAATGCAACATTTTTGAAGGAGATAGATACTATTCAGCTTGGTAGGATGGGTGCTAGCCCAAATGACGTTGCAATATTTAATGTAAGGATAAATCAAGAGTAGTACAACATCTGAGTAGCAATTTTGGATTAAATTTCTTTAAATTTCTTTCTTGTTAAATCTGCACTAAGCGATTTTCCAACCACTAGAGGGTGACAGAAACCGCAATACATTTGTAAATAAAGCACAGCAAAGCTACTGGACTATGAAAGCCCGGAAGGACAAACCGTGCATAAAGTCTAATAGCTAAGCTAAACGTACCTACAGAGAAGTGTCGCTGGTTACCAGTCTCGCTTTGACAGATTTTTCTCCCACTGAAGGTTACATGTCCCACAATGACAAGTGAAGAGGTAGGTAGCATATTTACTAGTTTAACAAGTTGCTTCATCGATTCCGCCATCATGAGAATTTTTTTCAGGAATGGGAGGGCAAGAGGGCCGCTTTTAAACAGCGATTGCCTGATATCAGGCAGAAGTGTCAACTCGTTCCACTCCATTTCCATCTTCAGTCTGACATTGCCTCCACTCTAACCGATTTCCGTGGGGGAGGGGGATTTTGATTTTGACAACAGCGTTAGTCCCGCCCGTGGCGCTGATTGGCTAATCGTTATTCCCCCCCGGCGCTCATTGGACCGATCATTTTTCAACCGAGAAACAGCTGTTTCATGTCATGATGCCAGACCAGAATCAGTCAACTCGGTGGAGTGGGCGGATTCAAAGGTCTGGATCCAGGCAAAAACAGTGAGGGAGGAGACGAGCTAGTTTTAAAAAATGAAAAAGTACTGAATGGGTGTGTGGATATCGGTTTATATAAGTATGTCTCAAGGAAAATCTCCACATAGCACACGTTAGTGTTGGGCCACGCCATAAGGTGAAACAAAAGAAAACTAATTAAAACAATAGGGCCAGCATCTGCGGCCTAACAAGAAAACCAAAAGCCTAAACTCTAGCCCACCCGCTGGGCTTGATCTCAGACAAGGAAAAGCAGCACCAAAAATTCCAACTGGCCCTGAAGTTCACACCTAGGTGTGAACTGGCTGGAATTCAAACTCCGGTCTCTCATTGGACGAGACTCGGGCGAGCCCCGGGATCCCCCATGACGTCACGGAGGATATAAATTCCAGGAGCTACCTTTCCGCATCGCTCCCCTTCTTGCGACTCCGTTGCTATACAAGGTGGTACATTTTAACGTTCGAACTGTTCTTTTGTTTAAGCCGAGGCACAGTCTTCAACTCGCTGGACGAGCCCAGACTGTTTAGTGTTCGCCATAACACTATTTGGATCCAGAAGGATTAGATTAGCTGTTTGTGTATCCGGCAATCTAACTCCTTGCGCGCATCTGTATGAGTAACCAGTGCGCGCAGCCGACCTGCAGAAGTGGACTGGAAGAGACTACAGCTGAGGACACTCCTTCCCTCCAAGATAACGTAAGGATACGTTAGTCTACCAAGTCGACTCCTGGCTGAAATCCTTCGCTGCCTACGAGGAAAGCCATCTGACTGTTGCTCCGTGCGAGGAGAAATAACGGTCCCGCCGCGCCGACCCGCCTGGAGAACCCCACCGGCTCAACCCGACGAAAACACACACCAAATCACTCGAGAGTGATTTCCCCAAGTAAGAGGCTTTGGTTCTGGGCAGAGACTAGTATAGGTGTGTTATTTAAGCTTTACTGATCAGAAGCTACTGTTGTGCGTATTGGGAAGCGCATTGGACCACCGTGTCCATATTATGCTGTGAAACCTATCATTAAGCTTGCTGCTTGATTTGATTGTAATGTTTTGAAGCTGAATGTGTGTCATTGCATGTCGCAGGACGTGCAATTGTGTTTATCGCCACGTTGAGAGCCAATATACTGCATTTTACTGTAACCCGGTGTACTACTTCCCAGTTGTACCTCGAGTTTCTGGGCGGTAAAAGGCTGTTATTGGTGCTTTAGACGGTGAGTGCTCCCCTCTATTCATTAAATCATGGATGCAACAGAACTTTCTCAAACTCAACTGCAACAAATCTGAAGTCCTCATCATTGGCCCACACTCCCTCACCCGCTCCACCCACACCTTCTCGCTCAACATCGACGGCTCCATTGTCACCCCCTCCACCCAGGTCCGCAACCTCGGAATCATCCTTGACCCCACCCTCTCCTTCCTACCTCACGTCAACCAGGTCACAAAAACTGCCTTCTTCCACCTCAGGAACATTGCCCGCCTCCGGCCCTCCCTGTCCTTTGCCGCTGCCGAAACACTTATCCATGCCCTCATAACTTCCAGACTCGACTACTGCAATAGCATCCTCTACGGCTTATCCAAAAAAATCCTCAAAAAACTACACTACGTCCAGAACTCTGCTGCCCGCCTGCTTACCTCCACCCACCGCCGAGATCACATCACCCCTGTCCTTCACAACCTCCACTGGCTCCCGGTTAAATACAGGATTGACTTTAAAATACTACTCATCACCTACAAAGCCATAAACAACCTGGCCCCTCCCTACCTCTCCGACCTCGTCCCCCGACACACCCCCACCCGATGCCTCAGGTCTGCGGCCACAACCACCCTAAAGACCACCAGGACCAAGCTCCGGACCTGGGGTGACAGGGCCTTTTCAGTTGCCGCACCCTCCCTCTGGAACGCCCTCCCCAACCACATCCGTCAGGCTAACACCCTACCATCCTTCAAACAGGCCCTCAAAACCCACCTCTTCAAGCTCGCTTTCACCTGCTAACCTCCTTCCCTCTCTCTCCCGTCCGTCCACCTCATGATTCCTCTAGTTTTAACCACCTACTTTTATTCTTGTTTTTACTATTTTCTTATTTTTAAATGCACTTATTAAATGATTTTACCCTGTTTGTGAAGCGTCTTTGAGTACTTAGAAAAGCGCTATACAAGACTAATGTATTATTATTATTATTATTATTCTCTCTCTCTCTCTCTCTCTCTTTTACTAACACACACACACCTGAGGAGTAGAGGGTGTTGGTTTTAGCTGCCTAATTCCAACCCCATCTTGATTCTAAAACTCCTCTTTGTTCAAACTGTGCGGTCACGGCCGCCATCTTGAACTCTCGCGAGACGTCCCACCCACGTGGTCACGTCCGCCATCTTGCTCTCTCTCTTCTTCCTTTTACACACACACATACAACTCCCTACATGCCATTATACTGTTTATGTCTTTTATGCTTGCTAGTTTAGATCCATAGTTGTAGTTGTGTAATAGTGATTAACTGAAGTGTTATTGATTATTAATTGATATTACTAAAGTAAATAAACACTGTTATACATTGAAAGAGAAGTTGTCTGTGATTTCTTATGCATATGTGTTGTGGTAACTGCTGGTTGTGAGGGCCTGTGTACGAATTCACCCTTCACTGTTCACTCATAAATGTACAGTGGTACTCAAACACTGTCATTTGGGGGTGAACAGCCATTTTGAGACTGAATTAAAGGTATGGTTATTGGTCCCTGATTCCAGGGTGGTGCCCTGTAATATTGACTCCCGTCAGTAATTTTATGAATAATTAATAATTCCATAATTATTAATTATTAATTGCTAATAACCAAACCTGCCCCTATCAAAGCCCAACATTAGTTTCAGGATTGGTTATAAGGTCTGAAATTGGTTATTGCAGGTTTAATGTCATGATTGTGTTTTGTTGGGCACTGCTTTCATATTACTGTTATTGAACTTTATTTATGTCACCCTTATTTAAAAGCAGAGTTTACAGTGTGTTTTGCATGGTGCTGTAGGTCACTGAGCTGAATGTAGCACTAACAATGCCAGGGATGCTGGTTTGACTCCCTCTGGGGTCACCCAACAGTATATGCACACATGGTACTGTAAGGTGATTAAGATAAATAATCTACCAAAATGGCATATGCTATGCTATGATATACTTTACAGAAAGCCATAAAAAAGGAATAGCAAATATATAAAGCAAATATATAAATTAGGAAACTAGGAAATTGGGAAAAATGGTGGTTTAACAATAATTACATCAAATCAAAACATAGAAAGGGTAAAGAGAAAAACATTACACAAAAGTAAGTCAATAAATGTGTGTTTTTTTCCAATTGTTTTAAAAGATGATAGTGAATTTGCTAGCTTAAACCCCTCTGGAAAGCATTCCATAGAGTAGGGGCCCTGATGACAAAAGTGAAATCACCTTTAGTGTTGAGTCTAGACTGAGGGACAGTCAGGCTCATAGGGAACAAAGAGCTCTGCAGTGTCACTTAGGGCAAAAACTAGCCATGCTTTAAATGTGCTCAGTGAAATTTAATATTAATTAATATTTAATATTAATTCTAACTGGTAACCAGTGGGGGGATGCTAAACTTGAGGATATATGATCTCCTCTTAGAAATAGTTAAAATCCTAGCTGGTCAAATTCCAAGATTTTCTTTTGAATAAAATAATAAAAATGCATAATAGCTCTGAAATCCTGATATATACATACTTGCAGGGTTACCCTCAGGAATCCTGACCTGAGAAATATGGACCTTAGTTTGGAGAAATGTGTGAAATAAAAAAAGGATCTTACTTGAGAGTTTCCAGTCTACAGTGTGGACTCCCCAGTCCAGCAGAGAGCAGCTTCACTCCTGAATCCTGTAGGTCGTTGTTACTCAGGTCCAGCTCTCTCAGACTGGAGGACTGGGAGCTGAGAACTGAGGCCAGAGCTTTACAGCTTATCTCTGACAGCTGACAGCCACTCAGCCTGAAGAAAAATTAGTGATGAACACAAACAATAACGTTGAAAATATATATTTTTTTCTCTTCTGTAGAAAAAAATCACATTATATATTTAATATATCCAGTCATATATGAACCTACAAAGATCTATTGGAGGCTTTGACCACTGGCAGCAGCCTCAGAAGAGCCTCCTCTGAAGCAGAGTATTTCTTCAGGTCAAACACGTCCAGCTCTTCTTCTGATGACAGTAACATGAAGGCCAGAGCCGACCACTGAGCAGGGGAGAGTCTGGCTCTGGAGAGACTTCCTGATCTCAGGTACTGTTGGATCTCCTCCACTAGAGAGCGGTCATTCAGCTCATTCAGACAGTGGAACAGATTGATGCTTCTCTTTGGAGAGGGATTCTCCCTGATCTTCTCCTGGATGTACTGCACTGTTTTCTGATTGTTCTGTGAGCTACTTCCTGTCAGGTTCAGCAGGTCTTGTAGGACGGTCTGATTGGTCTGCAGTGAAAGGCCCAGGAGGAAGCGAAGGAATAGGTCCAGGTGTCCATTTGGACTCTGTAAGGCCTTGTCCACAGCACTCTGGTAGAAGCGTGTTAGTTTAGATTTGTCACTTAATAGTGTAGACCACCAGGTTGGTGACTGTGGCTCTGACAGTGGATTGACATCTGTGTTGATGAATGTCAGAAATACATAAACAGCAGCCAGAAACTCCTGAATGCTCAGATGAACAAAGCAGAAGACCTTGTCCTGGTACAGCCCACACTCTTCTTTAAAGATCTGTGTGACCACTCCTGAGTACACTGAGGCTGCTCTGATATCAATGCCACACTCTGTCAGGTCGGCTTCATAGAAGATCAGGTTGCCTTTCTCCAGCTGCTCAAAAGCCAGTTTTCCCAGAGACAGGATCATCTTCCTAGTCTCTGTAGTCCAGAATGGATGTGTCTCAGCTCTCCCATGATACTTGACATTCCCCTGGATGGACTGAACCACCAGGAAGTGGATGTACATCTCAGTCAGGGTCTTGGGCAGGTCTCCTCTCTCATCTGTCCTCAACAGATGCTCCAGAACTGTAGCAGTGATCCAGCAGAAGACTGGGATGTGGCACATGATGTGGAGGCTTCGTGAAGTCTTGATGTGAGAGATTATTCTTCTGGCCAGCTCCTGATCACTGAATCTCTTCCTGAAGTACTCCTCCTTCTGTGGGTCAGTGAAGCCTCTCACCTCTGTCACCACGTCAACGCACTCAGGAGGGATCTGATTGGCTGCTGCAGGTCGTGTGGTTATCCAGAGGCGAGCGGAGGGAAGCAGTTTCCCCTTGATGAGGTTTGTCAGCAGCACATCCACTGAGGTAGACTCTGTAACATCAGTCAGGATCTCGTTGTTCTGGAAGTCTAGAGGAAGTCGACACTCATCCAGACCGTCAAAGATGAACACAACCTGGAACTTGTCAAACCTGCAGATTCCTGTTTCTTTGGTCTCAATAAAGAAGTGATGAAGAAGTTCCACCAAGCTGTACTTTTTCCCTTTCAGCAGATTCAGCTCTCGGAAAGTGAATGGAAATGTGAACTGTATATCCTGGTTGGCTTTGTCTTCAGCCCAGTCCAGAGTGAACTTCTGTGTTAAGACTGTTTTCCCAATGCCAGCCACTCCCTTTGTCATCAATGTTCTGGTTGGTTTATCTCTTCCAGGTAAGGGTTTAAAGATGTCTTCACATTTGATTGTTGTTTCTGGTCTCACTGGTTGCCTGGATGCTGTTTCAATCTGTCTGACCTCATGTTCATCGTTGACCTCTCCACTCCCTCCCTCTGTGATGTAGAGCGCTGTGTAGATCTGATTCAGAAGTGTTGGGTTTCCGGCTTTAGCAATCCCCTCAAACACACACTGAAACTTCTCCTTCAGATTAGATTTGAGGTTATGTTGGCACACTGCATCAAGAGTTTCTGAATGAACAAACAACAAATAACATCAATAAATGGCTGTTACATTAAATGTGAGAAATGCGAATATTTCCTGGTAAATGTGTCCATTTCACAACAACATGGTGTCTATTTAGCTTATTACTGGTGGGTGGAAAAAACGTGTCTTGACTGTGTGTGCAGCTAAATGTGAAAGGCTTTGGGTGTTGTTTTTTTAATGTAAACCACTGTGTTCAGTATTTTACACAAACATTAACAAATTAATAATTTAACCAGATTATCCATGAGAATTATGCTCATTTACCTTCCAATCTGGAATTGAAGAGATCTTGTTTTAGAAATGTCTGTACTTACAGCAGACGTTAGAAATGCAAACATTTCCATTTTCCACCAGCTCCCCTTTCTATCATGTTAAACCTGTTAAAAGCCTCTTACTGCTCTGCAGAGAGTCAGCCAGCTCCTCCTGCTTCATTCTCCTCAGGAAGTACAGTGTCATTTTCAGAAAAGCCTCTCTGCTGCTCCTCCTCTGCTCTTCCTCCTCAGGACCGTCCATCACCTCCTCATCCTCCTCCTGCTCCTCCTGCCTCTCTAAGCAGTCTGGGTAATCTGGACTCAGAACGCTCTTAAACCCTTTCAGCTCGTTCTTCACAAAGGCAACAATGTTCTCCTCAAGCAGCTGGAACAGAGTAATATATGAATTGGCCACAAAATCAAATTCATCTTGCAGAGATTGAAAGCCCACTGATAGCATGGAGATATTATGGCCAGAATGGTTGTTTTTCAGTTTGTAGCTGAAGTAAAAGGTGATGTTGTTACACACCATAAATATGGAGTCCAGATCTGTTTGATGCTCCTGGGCAGACTGACCACTGGGAACCCCTGACCTCTCCTGGTGGCCTCTGGAGAAAACGTTATGTGTTAGGTCATATGTCTCACACACGCATACACAGGTTGTTAAAGGTGTTGTGTTCTGTCATGAGGAACCCTGGATGGGAACACAAGATGAACTCCACTGTAATTGCTGCCCTGATTATTGAATATGGTGTTTTGAAAGAGGAAGGACCAGACCAGTTCTATAGCTGATGACTGTGAATCTGATTACAGCAAACTCATCTGTTTTTATCATCACTTTTATTAAATTGCCTTTGCTCAATTGAGTGGTGTCCATCTTTGAAGTCAATAAGGTCCAACATAGGCTGGTCACTCTTCATGGACACACAGCTGGGTTCAGGGGAGTCTGGTCTATCCTGCTGGATCCTGATAGAAACATAAACATTGAACAAAAAGTTTGGAGATTTGTGTTTGGTAGATTATTTCTCTGTTGTAACAATGCTTCTTGGCAATACATTTTATACAGTTGGAAAGCCTGTTTATTTCCCTTTTAAATGGTGCCTCATTTGTAAGGAACATGTATTTGTGGGATGAGCAGCACAGCTGAGTATGTGGGTTGCGCTCATGTAAAATTTGCCAAATCTTCTCTGCCAATGCCAAACAGCTTATTCTGCTGTTGCTATTGACTCTTGTTTGGTGTTGTTTGGTGGATTGGATGATTGAAGTCTATCAGTAACAAGGAAGAAACAAGACATACTGACAATTTTAAAATTTATTCATTTAACAAACAGTCAGTAGCGTGTGGAAGAACCATACACAGCCACAACAGCCTGGCACCTCCTCCTCATGCTGGTCACCAGCCTGGTCACACACTGCTGTGGGATGGCATTCCACTCCTCAACCAGGATTTGTCGCAAGTCAGCCAACGTGGTTGTGTCGGTCACTCTAGCACGAACAGCACGCCCAAGCTGATCCCATAAGTGTTCAATTGGGTTGAGGTCAGGACTGTTGGCAGGCCATTCCATTCTCTCTACTCCCAAATTCTGGAGGTAGTCTCTGATAAACCCCGCTCTGTGGGGGCGAGCGTTGTCATCTTGGAGGATGGAGTTCGGTCCCAGACTGTGGAGATATGGGATCGCCACCGGTTGCGGAATCTCATCTCGATATCTCTCTGCATTGAGATTGCCTCCGATGATGACAAGCCTCATTTTTCCAGTGATGGAGATGCCGCCCCACACCATCACACCGCCTCCACCAAAAGGTGTTACTGTGTCGGTGCAGCAATCAGCATAGCGTTCTCCCCGTCTTCTCCACACTTTGACCCTACGATCCAACTTCCGTAGGCAGAATCTGGACTCATCGCTGAACATAGCGTTCCTCCACATGTTCAGGTTCCAGTGCAGGTGTTGCCGACACCAGCGCAAACGGGCCTGACGGTGAAGGGCAGTCATGGCAGGCCTCCTGGCAGCCCCATGAGCCCGGAGATTGGCTGCAGTCTGTTCCGGATCGTCTGGGCCGAGAGCCGTGTGCCATATCGTCCTGCAAACCTTGACTGCAAATCTGTAGAAGACAGCCTACAGTTCCTAAGTGCTGAAAGGGTGAGGAACTGGTCTTCTTGGGGTGTCGTCTTCTTGGGACGCCCACTTCGCGGTCTGTCTCTGACATCCCCCGTTTCATGGAACTTGGCCTTCAGTTTGGAGATGGTACTATGGCTCACTCCAAATAATGCCGCAACTTGCTTTTGTGGAACACCAGCTTGAAGTCGCCCTATCGCACAGGCCTTATCGAGATCAGACAAACGTGGCATGCCGATTCTTCAGACACCAATTGACCACTGTAGCAGGGCCCATGCTCACAGGTGCTGCCAATCAGGTGCCAATCAGGTACCTGATTGTCAGCACCTGGGGGTACCGGAAGCTCAAAACAAGAGTCAATAGCAACAGCAGAATAAGCTGTTTGGCATTGGCAGAGAAGATTTGGCAAATTTTTCATGAGCGCAACCCACATACTCAGCTGTGCTGCTCATCCCACAAATGCATGTTCCTTACAAATGAGGCACCATTTAAAAGGGAAATAAACAGGCTTTCCAACTGTATAAAATGTATTGCCAAGAAGCATTGTTACAACAGAGAAATAATCTACCAAACACAAATTTCCAAACTTTTTGTTCGATGTTTATTATGTAGTATCACGTCCTTATGAAGAAGACAATTTCATTTTTTTTTATTAATCCTAACATACAGAGAAAATAATGACTTACTTATTTTCAGAAGGATGTTTATCTTTAAATGTTATAGGTGGCTCCATAGACCGGTCACTCTTCATGGACACACAGCTGGGTTCAGGGGAGTCTGGTCTCTCCTGCTGGATCCTGATAGAAACATGACCACAGTGAAGATATCTGTGTTCTTGTATGAAATCTTACTTACTTGGTAATGATAACATGCTAAGACCATAATGACTAACATATTTTCAGAAGGATGTTTATCTTTAAAATGTATAGATTTGTCCATAGAGTCATCGCTCTTCATGGACACACAGCTGGGTACAGGGGAGTCTGGTCTCTCCTGCTGGATCCTGAGAGAAACATATTATGAACATAGTGAAGGTATCTGTGTCCTTATGAAGAAGGCAATTTCACTTATAATCCTAACATACAGATAAAATAATGACTTACTTTTTTTCAGAAGGATGTTTATCTTTAAATGTTAGAGGCGGCTCCATAGACCAGTCACTCTTCATGGACACACAGCTGGGTACAGGAGAGTCTGGTCTCTCCTGCTGGACTGGGCTTCAACACAACAGAGACAGAGCTTTTACTCTGAATAATGATGCTGAAATGATTTCACTGCTGAGCTCTGAGATGGAGAACAGTCACGAGATCCTCATCTTACCTCTTAGCTTTGGTCTGGCTGTCATGTTCCCCAGACACAGTGGTTTTAGAGGTAGAGACCGCCTCCTCTCTCTCCTCAGACAGACTAGAGCGTACACCTTTACACAAACACACTGGGCTGATGATCCATGACAACAAGGTTTCCATGGCAGGATTTATTATTTCAAGGGCTGTGATTCTGTACCATGTCACATATACAGAGTGTACCTAATACTCAGACCACCTGCCCTTTACATAAAATACATTGATCAGGTTCATCTAGAATGATTTTTAAGCCTTTGGGACAATTGAGACATATGGACTATGCAAAAGAAGGTTGAGTGAGTCAGCATTTTAGTATTGGCAATACTAAAATTAGGCAACATTTTATAGGCTTCCCCAGTGGAGCGTTCAGACTTGGGTGTTAGCCAGTATTATAGACACTTGGGGTGATTATTTGTATTCATCTATGCAGAATACGTACTTTATACAGCGATTTCATAAAGTTTCCACGTGTCTGTCATGCATATTTCAATAATCCGAACATTTCAGTCTCACAGATGATGTAACAAAGCTACATTCCCGATGTATATATTGCTCCACTTCAGTTCACTTCACTTGCTAAGGAGAGATGCTCCAGACATTCAGGTAGTATGGAGAGCGACAACACTGCGGGGGACAGGAGGAACCACTGACTTACAGTATATCTTGGACATGAGTTTAGATCACTGAACCTACGAAAGAGGATTAGGGCCACATTCTGAGTTTAAAGTCAGAATTCTGAGTTTAATGTCAGAATTCTGAGATTAAAGTCAGAATTCTGAGTTTAAAGTCAGAATTCTGAGAATAAAGTCAGAACTCAAATAAATTATAAATACATTTTTCACATGTGGCCCTAATCCTCTTCCGTACTGAACTGACGAATAACAAATCTACAACTTTATTTAGTCATCAATAATGGTTAATGAGGGGGAAATGCCTAACATTTGCTCCGTTGAAAATAACGGTTAAACCGCTTGATAACACTTGTTGTCTATATTAATTCTAGCCTAGTTGTAGGCTAGGCCTTACTAGGCTAGATGACTGGTATAGGGTATAGGAGGCAAACTAACATTAATCCTTACAGCCTACTTTATACTCGATAACGTACCTATTTGTTGATGTGTTTGTAGACGTTTGCAAATTTCCAAGGTTTCTAATCTTTTTCTGTTGCTATCGCGTAGTCATGGTTAGATGATAGTCGTTGATTTTAGCTCTAGGTGCGGCCCAAGGAGGTTCTATATTAACGGGTTCTATATTAACGGTGCGGCAGGGGAAAATGCCACTGTCTGCGACAATGTTTTTGGTTAGTGGTCCGTTTATGCTCTACTAGTTAAGATGTACATTAGTCTCATGGTGCAACTAAACAAAGACACAGCCTAGTGTCAAACTAACTAGTTTCAACGTAACAGTGTAGACTTTACACCCTAACTTACGATAGAGCTTACGTTCAGCTGGTGCAACTGGCAGTTTAACAAAGCTATTCATCAAGTAATAGTGATTGAGACAACAAACACAGTTCCCTCAGGATTCCACTAGTGTTGCCAAGCAACACATAAACTGTTCCCGACTAGCTACTTTGAGGTTTGCAAAGTCAAATTGAGCTTACTTTCTTCCCCATCGTCCACCTCTGACGACCGTTCATAATTAAGGTCAAATGTATCCATATTTGCGCTGATCGCTACCAGGTGCGATTGAACTTAGGGTTTTGTGTAGCCTAATCAAGGTTATACTAGAACACATCGGAGTGATACATATATTAAAAGGTCCCAGTGCTGATGTACAGTATAACGGCACTGGCACTTTTTACTATATGTATCACTCCGCTGCACAGGTGTGCTACCGTTAACTGTAGGAGCATGGCTGTGATTCGGCCGTAGGCACGAGACCGCAGGCTAACCTGCACTGATTTTGGTTACCACTAAAAATAAGGTAAAACCTGCTTAGACAATGTTATTTTTTTTCCTCAATGTCAGACAATGTTGAAAATGATCTGTAGAATGAATTCTAATGAATATTTAAATCTGCAAACATCGAAAGCACATTTAGAAGTAGGCCTACTTTAGCAGCATCGTCTCATCCCAGTCTAGTCACCCAGTTATGCAACACAATGTAGGGCCCTATTCATTTCTATAATGGTCCATGGTAGAGTCTTTACCTGGTGAGCTCACATCCAGATCACATCAGAGATTTTCAGCTTCATCTGTAGAGGAAATGTTGACAGAGGACGCTGCGTCCTGGGTGTCTGTGAACATTTGAGCTGAGGGTGCGCTCACATCCTCATAACTTAAGTATTAAAGTGCAGAAAAATCAGTATGTCATCAAACCATTCTAACCTGTAGACCAGCCACAAACAAAGTCTGTGGAAGAGAAATCCCAGATCAGTTGATGTAGTTATTCTATGTGTCCACTAGATGGCGCACATTGAGCAAGGGAAAAGTGAATGACTGATAGGTGAAAGTCACTGCTAGGTGTTCTGTCTAGTAGAATAAGTAAAGCAAGTGTGAATAAATCCTGCTTTCGCTGATTTTTATCATCCTAAATGACAAGCAGTTTGAGTCTGAATTAAACTAGCCTACTATGAGAGGGGTGGGGGGTATGAGCATTGTGATCCACTGTGTACTGTACATCTAAGATCTACATAAATGATCTGTCTGAAAGGACCTACTGAAGAACTACTACTAAAAATCATAGTAACTTTAATAAAAATAAACTATTTTGTAACACATTGACTTAGTTAAAATGTGCTTTACAGTCAATAAAAAAAAACACCAAAATTAAGATATTTAAATCCCAAAGCATGAATTAAAAACAGGCTTACAGAGGTTTAAACCTGTACGCCTTCAATACAATAGACAATTACATAAGATGCATACAAGCATAAGTTGTCTCTAAAGGTATCACAGGTATTCTGGGCAAAAGGCCCCCAACTGCAGGTCTAAATGCTGCAACCTTTGAAAGCCAGTGATGTATAGCTGGCTGGCGTTTTGAAGCGCTGGCTCCACCACCCAATATTTCACTACAAGGGTTCCAGAGCTCTTTAACAGCAATCATGTTATAAATTCAAATATGCCTAGGTTTCATCGCAACTCAAATTGCCATAAAGCAGTGCTCAAGAATAAGAGTAAGCATGACAATTTTTTGAAACAGCTTCCCATCAAAGGGTTTTCTAAACTGAAAACCAAATTGTGTGCTTTTACACCATCCTGACAGTCTACGGCATTGTCACTCAAAACAAAATAAACCTTACATTACATATAGGGCAAAGTAACCATGATTGTGCTCAGAATTGTTGCAATTTATTGAAGCGTTTACATTTTCACAGAACAATCACACCTTGTTACCCACATAAGACAATTTAACTTCATTTATCTAAGCAGATAATCAACATTAACACTGAAAAAAAAAAAAAAAAAAAACATTGGCCAGTGGATGAAGACAGAAGTTGCAGTGACTTCCAGCCAGTTATCCAGGACCAGGGTGGATCGCCCCTCCGAACACACTGGAAACAGAGCACAGTGTTACCATCAGGCAGCATGTGCAAAACGGGCAAAAAAAAAAACCCTTCAAATTTAAGTTTTACTAAGATCTTTCTATTACAAGTAGAGTGTTTCAGATCTTTAGTCAGGCCCTGGTAGATGGTTTCTACTGAACCTGTGCCAAAAGTCCTGCAATTGTTCTCCCAACACAATGAGTCCACAACAGAGACGAGGCCTCTGCCATGGCAGTACAGGATTGGGTTTACAAACAGTTCCTACACACTGCATATACTGTACATCACTTGTATCTAAATTGATGATATACCACCCCATACATACCCATGTCAGTTGTAGTTGGTTGCAGGCGTTGACTATAGGCTCTTGATGAGATGCTTTACTTGTTTTTGTAATGCGTTCTTAGTGTTGCAATACATGGTTATTTTTCAAAACTATTGAACGTTTCAAGACTGCATGGTTAACTGCCCCTTTACTTCATCACAGACTAGGGGCAAGCTTGTGAATTTAGTGGATGAGATGTTGTGGTCCAAGTACACATCCAGCATTGGTTTATGAATTTAGGCAGGTTCTGGGACCAAACAATTTACTATTGATCCTTCTGGAGGTGTCATTCATTGACAAATCTGTAGAGGAGCCCACTTGATAACCTCAATGACATACCTGCGCACCCCACTCTTACTGATAAATGCCGTTCAAAGCTTCAGTTAAATTTTCCTTGGAGAAGATTCTTCCTTCAAGTAATTATAGAAATCTGGGCAATTGTGACAGTGACAGAAGTCAATTTCTACACCCAAGTAAAACAAATCTCATCCAGACCCTATGGCAAACACTACAGGCTCTTTGGGGGCTGGTTCATCACCCCACCTCCCCTCCTCAGGCAGTGGGTCCACATCACTCCTGTAGGGAAATGAGACATCAGGTAAATCAACACTACACCTACTGATGACAAGCACTAGCATAAAGTACTATGCTCAGGTGTTTAAGGCTCACCATGGTTTTTTGTCAGCATGATGTGTTATATATACAATCATCACAGCACATAAGACAGTATCATGAGGAGGGGGGATTGCCTCTCCCAGACTCACCTTGAGTGGACCTTCAGTGTGGTTGTCAAACCCATAGTGAGTTGGTCATCAGAAGCTTCGCCTGGAACACAATGAGACAAAGTTACTGTGGTTTGCTTCATACACAATACCAGGCTAAAGCTTAGTTCACAACGCAAGCTGTCACTCAATTCTGAATTGCTGCTCTTTTTTGAATGATTCTAGGATGCAACTTATCCAACACCATAACATCTAGGGTGGCTCACTGAAAGCCAAGTGTGAGTGTTAGGGCTGAACGATTTTGAAAAAACATCTAATTGTGATTATTTTTGCCTGATATTGCAATTGCGATATGATTTGCGATATTAGAGGGAATGATAATCTTTACATCATTATTCTCATTTTCACTGAAGAAAATATTAAAATGATTATGGTGTGATTTTTGCAGGGATCTCTATCAAACAAAGATGTTTTCTTAAGTCTGTAGAACATGATGTGTAGGCCAGGACATCTCTGCAGTACGACAATATTTCATTTAAAATGGTATTTTGACACATTTCGCCTTTAACAAATATTGCGCCTCCTGCGATTTGAAAATTGCAGTAGGCCATATTGCGATTGATAAAATTTCGATTAATTGTTCAGCCCTAGTCAGTGTTAGTATGGGAGTGTGCGGCCCTGCACTAGGCCTGCCCTGCTAGGTTGATCAGGACAGTCCACTCTCACTGGGCCGAGCTCCGCAGCTGCTCAGTAGCGGCAGACTCTAGAACAGAGCCTGCAGAACCGAACGCACATACAGAGCCTTCCTCTACCAGCACTGTAACACTGAGCCAGACACACACCGCCTGGACAGCTGACTTAGAGCTGGGAACCATTCTGGAGCAAATAATACTAAATAGTAGGCATGAGTGTGTTTGTGTGCAGTATGGTAGCACTTGGAAGCTTCAAACTTATCAGCCGAACCCCAACATAGTTGGAAGGTTGAGGACTAAACATGGCAACCACCAATGGCCAAACAATGTTCATATGAGAGCACACCTATTACCTTTTGTCCAAAGACAAAGCAGGAGGTTATCATCTCAATCCCATAGTTGCTGCTTTGCCATGAGGCTTGTTCCAAAGGGAGACCAGCATTTCTGTTAGGGGCATAAAAATTACATCAATACAAACTGATGAGGGCCAAGCTGGAACAATATGAAGGATAGTGAGCTGATGCAAATCTAAAGGTTGGGGGACATGTAGACTTCCAATTTTGTCAACTGTTATTGAACTACCTCCAAGGTAGAATAAAAGGCATCTATAGCATATACTTCATAAATCTATCTCTATGTGCATTCAACTTTCAAGTACCATTACAACCTCTCCTGTGTCAGACTTAAAATTAACAAAATGCAGGACTCAGTCATTTAGATGTTAAGGACAATGTTCATACACTATTCATCATTGACGGCCGCTGTAATTAGGCCATGCTGTCAAGTAGTAATGGCTGCTACTAGGGTTGCAAAGGGGTGGAAAATTTCCGGTAAATTTCCGGAAAGTTTCCGGTAAATTTCCATGGGAAGTTAAGCTGGGGAATTTTGGAAATATTCCAAATTGGAAACTTTCCATGGGAATTTATGGGAATTTATGGGAATTAACTGGGAATTGAGGGTAATTTAATGGAAAGGTATCATATCCAAGCATAAATATTTGTTTTGTTATAAGCAAACATCCATCCAAAATACAATTAAAACAGATTTATTTGTAAGTAGAACTTTATCAAGTGTTAAATGGTAACACTTTATAATAACCATCATTAATAAATGGTAAATTGATAGTTAATTAAACTTTAGTTAATAGTTATTTTACTGTTAACAAACAATGAAATGATCATTAATAATGTTTACTAATTATTAGTAATGCTATAATTTATGTTATTTTATTATTAGTTTGTGTAATATAAAATCATTTGTTTATAAATTATATATTGTATCATAGCTGATAAGAGACAGTAAAAAGGGTAAAAAGCTATGATACAATATATAATTTATAAACAAATGATTTTATATTACACAAACTAATAATAAAATAACATCAATTATAGCATTACTAATAATTAGTAAACATTATTAATGATCATTTCATTGTTTGTTAACAGTAAAATAACTATTAACTAAAGTTTAATTAACTATCAATTTACCATTTATTAATGATGGTTATTATAAAGTGTTACCTTAAATATTTTATTGAACAATCATTTTCATTGAAGAACAAAAACATGAATGTTGAGTTAAATATTAATCATCCCCCTGACCCAACCCATTCAAAAATTAATAAAAATGCACAGGAATGCACAGTGCATGTAGGGGGCGTGGTCTCAATAGCCCTGCAGTAAGCAGTGTGCTATGTGTGCATGTGATTGAGGAATAGCATAGATATTCAACTGTACTTGCATGATATCTGGTTGTTTTAGTCAGGATTATGCTAAAATATATTTTCCCCAACTATATTTAAGTTCCCTATTAAGAGCATACCTTCAATTTGGTAAATTCCTGGTTTATTCCCGTTAATTCCCATGGAAAGTTTCCAACTTTGAAAATTCCCGGAATTTTGCAACCCTAGCTGCTACCAGCTATCTGTTCGATAGCACCATGTATCCGCCATATTTCATCGCCAGTTTTGAGATCTAGTAACAGTGGTTCTCAACGTGGGGTCCGGGGACCACCAGAGGTCCTTGTGGGTGTTCCAGGGGGTCGCCAGCAAATTGATGAGTTGTTAAACCTCATTTACAAGAAGTTAACACTATTAGAGAATGTAGAAGAATGACTATTTTGAAATAATCAAATTTGGGCTTGAGGGACAAATTGGGGTCCGTGGCCCTAATTTGGACTAAATTAGGGATCCTTGATATGAAAAAGGTTGAGAATCACTGTAGTAACACACTGCTGCTAGCTCAAGAAGCTAGGTTAACGCTAACCTAACCCGAATGGGGGGAGGGGAGTAGAGAGCAGTGTTAACAAACTCCGAAATTTGACATTTTGTTAAAATTACGTTCTGCTTGGTGGATAACTTCTATGCCGAATTTACGAGCAGACCCTGGCGATTCGTTACAAGTCTTTAGTTGTGTTACACTAAATAGTTGTTGCCGATAAACGAGGCAAAATCGAATTGCCACGTTTTGGAACAGACTCTGGATAACGTGACTCTTCATAAAAGAGGGAACGGAATGTATTAAGGCCAACCGTGTGTTAGGTTAGTTAGTGATGTTTCTCACATTTGGTAATATTTCATGCAATGACATATTCATTTGTGCTGTAAAATAAACATTTCATTTAACCAACTGCTGAAATTCTTACCCAGTTTCGCGAGGTCACAGTTAGACGACCACATTTCCAAGTACATTTCTGCAGACAGAGGAAGAACGGAAGTCCCGCGCGGGTTTATAGAACACATCTACCGCGATGCATTGTGGGAAGGAAGATTTACCAAAGATGGTCCTACGAGCAGACCTACCACTATGTACCCATTCAATGGTTTGAAAACACTGGATTATGAGCGCCCCCTGGATTTGAAATTTTGGAACGAGACTCCCTTTGTACAATGACTTCCACGAGCACTTGCTGCCTTTCCTTAACCTAGCCTACTTCGTTTTTTTCCCGGAATACTATCTCACCATTGACTGTAAAAAAAAATATCTTCACTATACCCATGTATTTACATAACTAATATCTCTCTCAGTGCGGGTTTGTTCATTCTTCTAAGTCTGGGAAAAGGTGCATTGATGTCTGTATGTGTGTAACAGATGACTTTTATGTTGAGATTTGTTTTACAAGAAACACACTGAATACCTCCGTTGCTCCATTTTCTTCTTTTAAAGTTTGTCCAGCTGAGCAGTGTCTGAGCAATGTCAAGGCAACCAAATATCATTGCTGATCATCTGTTGAGATGGACATGGATCCCAGCTCTGTTCATTCAGCAGTAGTGGGCCATCACAAAAAGGAAAAAATAGCACCACTGATCTAGAAGAACATAAACATAAAAGAATACACAAGAAGCCGTCACCAGTTTGGGTTGATGGTCCTTCATTGCACTTTATTACAGCTAGTATATATAATGGTTTACATAGGCTATTTGTTTTACATCCACATTGTATATTCTAATGTCTTCATATCTTCAGACATTTCAGGAAACCACAATAAATCCTTGACCAGGACGGGTTTTGAAATCCAATACCTTTTGTCTGAAAAAAAAAAAAAAGCTGAAGCAAAATTTTTTAAGCCTCTATTTTTAGCTATTAATATTTTGTTTGTGATATCTGTAAGTATTGGGAAATTGAACAATTTCAGGGGTACAACACTTTTTTTTCCTTATACTGCAGTATATGTTTAACCTCAATAGATAAAATAAGAATTCTTTAAGGAGAAATCAACCCAAATAAAAAGACTCTCTAACCAAAGGTATAAGGGATGGGATGTATTTTAATAGATTTCATTGTCAATCTCATTCTAAGCTTTTCTGCTTATTTCTTGCTTTTCATTTCATTTGTGTGAAGTCATGTGTCAATACGATATAACTTCTTTCAACAAGATGCAACTTCCTTCCGTTAGTTGCCTCCTTCCCATCAGAACCAATGCAAACTAGATGTAGTCATATCTTGTCTCATCTGTTTGACTGCCTTTTGTACAATCACAAGCGAAAATATACCTGCCAATACATTCTTCACGCAACACCTAATGTACACACTGAGCTTCTGACCAGGCCAAAGTTATAATATTCAAGTTTCAACTGTCCTTGAGAATCATGATCTAAATGTAGAGGTAACATCATTAAAATATACATTCTCAAAGCTAGTGCCTAACCAATAAGTAACGTAAAGTAAAAAATGTGTGTTTTGGAGGATTAGGTTTGCAGCACTGCTGCAAACCTTGAGGTTGGAACGAAGACTAAAATAACTCTGTTTGACTTTGATTGAGCTCTTCCTTGAACAATTACTCTGAAATCTCACAAGGAAACATCTTACAATAGTTCTGTCCTGTATGTCCAGAACATTACACATTCACACAAGAAACCATCTGACAGAAAAAGGTTTTCTCTCTCTCTCTCTGAGGAGTCAGATGTAAGCCACTGATGATGACAAGAGCTGTATCATCTGCATACTGTTGGAGTAAATGTTTTTGAAAGCATTTTATCTGTTGGGTGCCCATTCATCATTTGGTCTGCTGTAGTCAGAATGTCATGACAGCTGGTGGTCCCGCAGTGAAGTAGTTGGCTGGTGGTACAGAGCTGGCTAGTCACATGGTACCATGGTTCCCCATGTTAACCCCCCGTCCAACTTCATTCTATTGTTGATTACGGCCGATCTGGATCAAACAGGCTGTGGTGAAGCAATGCTCCATTACGTGATTGCCATCATCAATGGTTGTGAATGTTTCAACCTCTGTGTTGAAACCTACATCAAGCCAGTTAATTTCTTTTTCCAAAACTACAATCCTTGAGTTCCAAGAAACACGCCAAGGGGAGCAAAGAGAAGACAAAATTAGGGATCAATGTGAAAAAAACACTATGTCAATGTCAACTATGCCAAACGGAATGCAGCACGCACCTGAAGATAAAGACCAAGAAGTAATGTTAGTAGCATACATTTTTTTTACATGCATACAGTTGACAGTGATGCCTGATAATTCTGGTTGTTTTCAACCTGGGCCTTGTATAGAAGAGGATTAGGGCCACATGTGAAAAATGTATTTCAATTCTGAGATTAATCTCAGAGTTCTGAGAATAAAGTCAGAATTCTGAGTTTAAAGTCAGAATTCTGACTTGGAATTCAGAATTCTGACCTGGGACCTGCCTACATCCTTCCTAAATGCCGCACTCAGTGCCACCCTTGCTTGAGTCTGTGCCCCACCTCGGCCACCCCAGTCAAAATGGCCTGGACACGCCACTGTTTACCATGTGACTAGCCAGCTCTATGGGTAATAGTCAGCCAGTGGTGGTGCAGTATGGGTATTGTAGTCAGAGGCTCATGACAGCTGGGATGGAGGAAGTGTAGTTTGCAGAGTGCACCACCCTGAAACCAAAAAACACAGCAGAGACAGGATTTAGATTAGAGGAATGTGCAGTAAAGGTTAAGTCAGCAGAGAGAAGGTCAGAACCCAAAGCTAGCTCAAAATCTGATGTTTTTTGCTCCTGTGTAAATCTAGTCTATCAATATGACTTTGAAATTGCTTTTGTTGGAATAGAGGCTTTGAAGATAGGTCACAAATCTCCCAACAACCACGTATGCCGTTGGCATGAAGGTCCATTGGAGATTTGGCTAAATACATAACAACCAGGCTAGAAAAACAGAGCTAGCTGAAAAAGCTTGTTGTGGTGTGGCTGTAGATCCATTCAGTAACGTTCTAAGTAAAAGTTAATAGTGCGATAAGGTGGATTTGTCTCCTAATGTAGGTTACTGTGACACTTGCCTTTAGCCCTAGTCTCTACTCCAAAATACTCTGAGCTGTAGCTTGAGAAGAGTCAGCTAGCCTTAGCCCCATGGACTTGAGATAGCGCTGTTGAGTATTGACTTGTACATCTGGAGTCTCACCTTGGGCTGCTGTTTTCCCTCTAGCAAAACTTGATGAGACGGCGTGCTGCAGAAAGCGTCTGCAAATTCCATGACACGATGCCTTACTCTGTGGCCATACACATACGTATATCCAAAATGTAAGCACCTGAAAGTGTGATTTTGTTTAGTAACCTTTGAAAGTCTCCACAAAATTCCAGATTAGGCCCATCTGCGCATGCATGACTCTCCTCAAGCCACACACAGAAAATGTAAGCCTACAGCCGAGTAACTTTTTATTTACATGTGATGAAACTTTTCAAAGTACATTAGAAGTACTGGCAGTCTCTCTGGCCAGTGGGCCTTTCGCAGGACTTTCAAAGGTTACTTTTAAACAAAACTGTGCTTTTGGGTAAGTTAGTTTTTGGATATATCAGTGTTGCGTATGTCCACGGAGTAAGGCATCATGTTAGAATTGGAATTCGAGCAGCCGCTTTCTGCTGCATGGCATCTCATCGAGTTTTGCTACCGGGAAAAAAGCAGACCACATTGGGACTCGAGAAGTAAGTCAATACTCAACAGCGCCATCTTGTGTCCATGGGGCTATGTTAACCTGAACAAACTGTTGACCTACAGTGTTGGTTTCTGGCTCTGCTGGCAAGCTAACTAGCCAGCACACTAAGCCAGTGGTTCTCAACCTTTTTCATATCAAGGACCCTAATTTAGTCCACATCAGGGCCACGGAGCCCCATTTGATGAGATTTTGTCTCTCAGACCCAAATTTGCGAATATTTTTGTTGTTGGATACATTTTGTCCAGAATTCCATGACTATCTGTATTGTAGGTAGAGAGATAACAGTGAAACTATGATCAAAACAGTCATTCTTCTACATTCTCCAATTGTGTTAACTTCTTGTAAATGAAACAAACAATTCATCAGTTTGCTGGGGACCCCCTGGAACCCCCTCAAGGACCCCTGGTGGTCCCCGGACCCCACATTGGGAACCACTGCGCTAAGCAACCAATCTTAATATTGACTTACGGTTATAGCCACTACTAATGCTAGCTTCTACTTGATACATTAGCTACTGTGCTAATTAGATATTTACAACAAGATAGCAATGGTTAGCTGACCAAATACTCACTAGTTAAACAGCTGACCTTGTTTAACACAAAATCATGATGAAGTTACCAGTCTAAAACAGCACAGAAACCAATCATGTCTATTCAGTTGTGAGTTTCGAAACGCAAAAAGGTGAGGACCTCCAATATGGCAACCAGAGGGTGCGTTACAAGAGAGGGCAAAAAGAAAGTGAGGATAAGAGAGAAGGGGATGAAACCTGTTAACATTGAGGTTGATGATGCTTTTGATAGGTGTGCTCTTAGGACCAGGAGCTGGACGGAAGACCCGAGCCTCTTGCTTGGTTGGCTTGGAACGGCGAGCAACGTATGGATCAGCAGAATGGGAGGGATAAACGTCAAATGTCCCCGCTTTCATTCCCCCAATCTGACACAAGGCACATAACACATAAACATAAACATGAGTCATCATCAGGGTTTTCATTAGTTTGGAATAGGGCTGGGCAATATGGACAAAATCAAATATCACAATATTTTTGACCAAATACCTCAATATTGATATTGCAACAATATTGTAGGGATGACAATTTGTGCTTTAACAAAAATATTTACACAATGAGATTTTTGATAAATAATCATCAGTAGTGTGGACATAATGACTAAGTGGGTAAAGGCAAATAATAGAACAGCTAGAACAGTCTGGTAAGTTCAGAAAATTCCATCACTTTACTGTAATGCAGCCTTTAAAACCAGGAAAAGACAGCACTTATGCCATATCACGATATTAAGATATCCAAAATCTAAGACGATATCTAGTGTCATATCACGATATCGATATAATATCGATATATTTCCCAGCCCTAGTTTGGAATTGGGAGAGCCATGAAACAGTTTGGGAGTCGGAATACATATGTAAGGCAGTTGCCTAAACCAAACCACTAGGTGGTGCTCTTGTCTTATGTTTTTCTTTTGTACTGTGCAGTACGCTGTGATTCTCAATTAAGTTCCTTGCAGGACACCGTAGTTCTCAAATCTGTTTTTTACTATCCTGCAAGGTAGGCAGTGTTAAATGGCAGAATAAAATATTGAATATCAGAGCTAAAATAACCCACCCACTTTATTTGTTCATACGGTTTTGTTGTTGAATGTGTTTGGTTAGATATGGATGCCGGTGCGAGCAGCTGATTGATTTATCAATGCCGAAAAAATAGTAATTGTATTATTATATCTAGAAGGCTGTATATGATTTTATTTTAATGGAAGAACTACTGAAAGAAGCATCTTATTTTGCAAGTAACCTGCAAGTTCTAAAAATCCGTTTTTTACTACAAGGTTGCCATACTTGATGACTGATACAGAAGAGTCCATGACAAGAAAATAAAATTAGAACCACGACTCTGTTTCTCTCCTGCAAGACACTCATCCATCACCACACAACGCAGAAACTAACTCCAACCGGGTGTGTGGGAGAGGTGCCTGCCGACTAGGGGGCACAGAGCTAGACTCTTTGGGTTACACATACATACATAGATACATAAAGACTTTTAATCTTCCAAAAGTCCAAAAACTATATTGGACCCATATATCGGTCTAACCCTCATACATTCATACATACATAACTAGAGAGATAGTCACCTGTTTACTGGGGGAGGAAGGTTTGAAGGGGACTGGGAATTGTTTCTGTGTTGGCGGAAGTGGCTTCTGTGCTGGTGGGAGTGGCTTGTCACTACGGTATGGGTTGCCATGGAAAAAGTCTCTGGGGTGGAGGTTGAGCTTGAAGGGACCACCCTTTAGCTTGGAGCGGTGGGTCACTACTTCCCTCTGTGACACACACACACACACACACACACACACACACCCACAGAGTTTCAGAGTTTTTTGCAATCAATATGAGGGCTCACTGCACACTTGATAGCATCTTGTGCCCTTCATGTAGGAAATTGTGTCCTTCCGATGTGGTCCTTGTTGTAGAAGCCTGACGTCAAGCGTCAGCTGTTGGAGGTCATAACTACCTTCAGCCAAACATACTTTAATATACTGTATATGGACAGTTCCTGCCCAGTTGCTGAATGGAGATGCTGCTGTCTCTTTCATATTTAGGAACACTGACGAATATAACATGGAGTGTGAAACTTTGTTCCAAAGGACACTGTTATATATTATATTATATTGTTTCAAATTATTGTCAAAGTTGTATGGGCGCTGTTGGATCGGTTGACATAAATAACAGTTCTGCAGCTGCGTGAACCTGAAAGTATGATTGGGGGATTTTCTTTATGATATGCACACAAAGGTGCGTCGATTGGCCATGGTCTTACCATGTTGGTGCTGCTATCTTTAGCATTACGGATTTTCCCATTCAAAACTGATGGAGTGCCCTGGCTCTTCAATATAATACTGCATCTGACAAAACAACACAACTAAAGAGAAATTACAGATAACTCTCCTGTGGCTTTAAGCGTTACCTTAAGTTGTTCCTTGGCTCTCTCATAGGGGTCTGAGGCATACAGCTCCATTTTGGACAGCGTTACATTGGGAAAGCTGCAGGAAATAACATGTTACTTCCTTCAACTAAAGCATTATGACACTTCCTGACTGTCACTATCATGAGTTAGCAATAGTATCTTTGAGATAGTTATAAATATGATTGAGTAATATTTAATCATGACTAGTAACAATGAAATTACTTACTAGTGATGATAAAATAAGCATTAATTCCTATTTTTAAAATATATTTATAGCATATTCTAGGCAATGAATGGTGAAGTCCCCTTTCAGTGACGTCACCAACAATCTCAAATATTTCAAACAAATCTATCAAACAAATGTCAAGATGAGAGTAATAACTGATTTTTGTCAACTAAAATGTGCACTGTTGTGTATTCCAACACTGATTCCTCTGCTTGTACACAACAGCTTCATTCTGACTGGGATTGTGACTGGTGGAGAACTGGTGGACAAATCACACATTCATTTTGAAACTTTCCAGAAAAATGTAGAGATTTGGATAGTCATTGGAGGGAGAATTAAAGTCAAAGAACATCTTCAACCTGGGAGGCTGTGATCTTCCAGCAGTCATAAGATCATTTTAAAAAAGCAGAAAAAAATCAAATATACAATGAAACCTCACAGTTTCACACTGTCAGAAAATAAGGTACAAAAGAAAATAAGCGACAAAAGGTACAACTCTGTATACCTTATTTTCTGACAGTACAGGCTGTAATCATTCTAGCGAAAAGCCTGAAAATGGAAAGTAGATAAAAAAAAGTGAAAAACATGCTTGTTGAGTGGTAGTGAACCACTGCTGTAAGAGTGATTGCCATAGACCTGTAACCACTGCCTTTCTTGGGAGGGGACGTGACGATGTTGCGTCCTGAGGATGCCTTGGTTTTCCGGGGGATCGTCAAGGTGCTCATGGCCTCGACCGGCCCGGATAGAGTCCCATAGTAACTACCTGAACCAGAACTGAAGAGAGGTAGAGACCAACAGAGAGAAAGACAAGTATAGAGAGGAACGAAGAGAGAGTATGTCTATACAATACATGTACATGCATATGGGGCTAAAGTACCACATGGTTTCTTGGTTCCGTCACAAGAAAGTATAGACGAGGCTTTGACCGATAGGGGTTTGTGAAGGCCAATACTGATTTTTGGAGTGAAGCTGCCAATACTTTGTGCCAATATTCAATATCTTTAAATACAACATTTTCATGCCAAAAAACAAGCATTCAGTGTTTCCCTCAGATTTATATTCTTGTCAGGATGGAAAGCCTCTGAAACAACATTTAGACCATCATGACACACTAAAACTCCTTACTGAAAATCATTCTAATGAAATTTTAATTATAGCAAAAGCTCAAACACCCCACTGCTACTGTATCCAAAGTCAATCCAGATCATGTCAATGTACTGACATTCCTTCATTGCAATGGCTAGAAAAGCATGTCTCTGAAACACTGGCACACTAGTGTAGTGGGATTACTAAATTCAGATTCACTCCACACTCCGGATTCATATGTTTCTAATGTTTTTTCAGTGGGAAATCAGTGAAATGATATACTGTATGTTTACAGCTTGGTACACAACAGTAAGACAGAGCTGGGCTGTAGCTCACTCTTTAAGGTAGTTTCCAAGAGTGTTCAAAAAGGCCGCCATGTGAATAAGGTCAGTAGACCCTTTTCACAGCAGCCATTTTGATGTGTCATAGCAGGGTAAACACAGGTGTAACTAATAACATTAATGATGGTTCCATTCCATTTAGGTGTTACAGTGCCAGGGCCCTGGTATTGTGCACTCTGGCTCATTGGAATGGCTGTAGAACACCTAAATGGAATGGAACCATAATTAACACCTGCTATGACACATCAAAATGGCTGCCGTGAAAAAGGTCCATTGCAACAAAATTATCACAATCTGAATCTCTGTCATGTGATCAATGAAACCCTTTTGAGTTATTTCATATATTATATCATATTGGGCTAACGCTAGTATAGTCTGCTGTGCATTGTTCTTGTGTGTTCATTACGGTTCATGCGTATGTCTGTGTGTTCTCTCTGGTGTGTGTGTGTGTGTGTGTGTGTTCCCTCACGACTTCTTGGTTCCATTGCAGGGTACGAAGGCCTTGCCCATGTTCTTCTTGGCCTGTTGGATGCGGTTCTGCCGGGCCAGTCTCAGCGGGTCGCTCAGCGCCTCGCGTTCGAAGATCCGTCTGAACGTGGGGTCAAACAAGCCGCTCTGCAGGGCGCACCCCTGTTTAGCCACGCCCGCCTGCATCTGACGGCTACGATGGGCCGACTCATTGAACGGACCTGGATTTGAAAGGGGAAGTTCACTTACTTAAATCATTTCAAACAATATTTCCAATTCAGGAGGTGGGACAAACTTTCTAATCTTGTTTCTGGCTATGGGACACAACAGCAATGTTCACAAACCAAGTATCGATTAAATTTTTCTAGCATGGTCTAGGCAGTCTTAGGGCGTTTTCACACCTGCACTTTTAGTCCGGTTAAACCGGACTGTGGTTCGTTTTCCCCCTTGGTGTGATTCGTTTGGGCAGGTGTGAACACAGTAATCGCACTCGAGTGCGGACCAAAACAACCGCACCAAGACCCTTCAGAGGAGGTGGTCTCGGTCCGGTCCCAAACGAACTCTGGAGCGGTTCGTTTGTGGTGGGAACGTGATCCGACCTCGATCCGACCCGACTACCAGGTGTACTCAATTTACTCCGCAAGTTTGAGCTAAACGGCTCCTGTAGCCAGGTATAGCAGGTAGAGCAGGTATATCAGGTATAGCGGGTATAGCAGGTAGAGCAGGTATAGCCGCTATAGCATTTTCAAGACGTTTCCTCGAAGTGCATTCGGCATTCTGCTGGTACAGTTTTGCCTGGTATATAATTGCAACAGTTATGAGCAAATGCCAACTCTGTTGCTCCATGTTGCATAGCAATGTGCACTAGTCCAGAACACAGGACCGTCTTCCTGTATTTACTTTCTTGCTCCCGCCCCAGACACATCTGACCAATAAGCGGAGTGAACGTTCTCACGTGGTTTGTAGTGATGCATTTTGGTTCGCTTGGATTTTTCTCTGTGTGAAAAGAAACCGAACCAAGGGGAAAACACTCCAAGTTTACAAACTCATCAACTGATTCGGACCAGAGCAAACGAACTATAGGTGTGAAAACGCCCTTAGAAAGTTCTTGCTTACGAACTGGAGACCGGTTTTGTAAGAGCAATCTAGATGGATTTACACAGGGACAGAAAATTGCTTAAAGGTGCAATATTTCATTTTTACTGTCACATAGCGCAAAATGAATGTATATATATCGACGGACAATCTTCTCGCCGATGGCCTCATTTGTTTCTCCGTTTGCTCTCAAAATGAATGTAGTAATGATTGATGTTAAAATGATACACGGCACACCTTTAAATGCACCTTCAAGCTGCATTTACACACAAACAGAAAGTCAGATTTAACTCTATGGGGAACAGGCCAGACAGTTTTATGTCACATTTATGTCATAACAGAAGATGTGAAAGAATGGGAAGTCTCACTGCTACAACTTGGAAGCATTCACAGGTTTAACTCGTTGGAACGCCCACATTCGTAATTTTTAGGAACAAATTTTGAATCGACCATAAGAGAACTGCAGCAGACATTAGGCTACTCGTTTTTCATTAGTCATCATTCAGTACGGTTGATTGTATTAGTGTGAATGTAACTGGTCATTTTGATTTTTATTACCTTGGACTGCCAACATTGGTGGATTCCCAGCTTTCTTTAGCACTGTGTTCACACACTAACAATTTGTGACATTAAATGAGTCACACTTAGGATTGCCATTGTAACTTAAGAATAGCTCACCCAAAAATGAAAATTCTGTCATCATCTACTCACCCTCATGCCAAATGAAACACAGGTGAAATTTGTTAGTCCATATAACACACAGGGAGGTTGCCAGCACAACTTGGTAGCAGCCTTCTCCAAAACAACTGAAGTCAATGGGGACCTGTTCTTTAGAGTTCCAAAACAAAAACAGCCAAACAATCACACTGTGAATAGAAAGACCTATACACCATTATTTGTTGCAAATCAATCAGCTGTAGTTCAGATTTGCACTAAATGATGGTGTAAATATACTGTAGGTCTTTTTGGAACTCTGAAGAACTGGTCCCCACTGACTTCAGTTGTTTTGGAGAAGGCTGCTATGGAGTTGTGCTGGCAACCTCCCTGTGTGTTATATGGACAAACTTCACCTGTGTTTCAACTGGCATGAGGGTGAGTAGATGATGACAGAACTTTAATTTTTGGGTGAACTATTCCTTTAACAGTAGCTGGAGGAGTGTACTTTACAGCAAGACAGGCAAGCAGGCAGACAGGTCGGCCTATTTAGTGTACTTACGGTAGGTGGCTGGGATGTACTTGTCTCCTATGGAGATGTAGCCCATCTCTTTAAAGACACCTAGACGGTCCATGTCACTCTTCCCCTCTCCTGCTGGCATCTTCACTCACATACACACACACCTGAGGACAGACTGCAGTAGCCAGAAGACAGCAACAAAGTGGAAGCTAAATATGAACACGTAAGTCTAGATCAGGGGTTCCCAACACTTTTTCATGTCAATGACCCCCCAGTTAGATCCACATTAGAATCCACACGGACCTCCATTTCATGAAATTCCATCCCAAGGAAGGATTTGAAAAGATTTTAGTATTTAGATCACCTGGTAACGATTTATATATTAAAATAGTCCTGCTATACAATATCTCTCCTTGTGCTAACTTCTAGTGAAATTAAACTGTTCTTCATTTTGCTAGGGACTGCATGGGACATATTTTTGTTGCTCTAAAGAAAATACGATGAAGTAACGCTAACCACTGCAGGTAAGTGCTGCTAAACAGTGAGCAGAAGGCAGAAGTTGATGTTTTTAACAGTCAGAGCAGAGCGTTCTGCGATCTAGGACTTTTTACAGGATGTGGACAAAATAATGGAAACACAAAATGAAAAAGCACTGTGACTTGTGAGTCACAATGCTTTTCATTGACCAGTGTGAATGCAAGGCATTGCATTAAAACAAGATGAAAGGAAATCAAATTACCATTAATAGGAAATGAACCCCCCCCCCACCCACACAAAAAAGAACGCTAACCACAGGTAACCACTTTTTCACTGTGACTGTACAGCTCCCAGTGTGAATGTGTTTTACAGTGTGAATGTGTTTTACAGTATGAATGCGAAGCAAGGCATTGCATTAAAACAAGATGAAAGGAAATCAAAATATCATTTATAGGAAAATATGAAATGAACACCCCCCCCCCCACACACACACACACACACACACACACACACACACACACACACACACAAAGTTCTATCCAGTAGCATACCTGTGGTCGAGGTGTAGCAGTAAAGGACTTTTTGGAGGTTGTACTTCTAGATTACTATTTCATTATAGTGTGGTTCTATCTATCTATCTATCTATCTATCTATCTATCTATCTTATTCTAAGGCTGTGGGGAATACTGTATATTCTCTGTCTGTGTATACTGATGGTTACCTTGGAGAAGTGGGCGTGGACAAACTGTCAAGTTAGCCAGAGTTAGAAAGATAAATACTGGAAGTGAGGCGGTTTTACTTTCAAAATAAAAGCGTAAAACGTGTCGCTTTTGGGCTACTATTTGTAGTAGTTGGGTAGTAGCAGCAGTAGTAATTCTAGTAGAAACAGTAGTAGTAGTGTTTTATTTCCTGATGAAAGACTACCTCAAGGACGGTTATACTTAAGGTTACAATTTTTATATTTCATGAGGGTTGCCAGATGCCCGGTATATATATGTTATAGAGATTAGCCGAAATGTCGTCTGGACCTAAAAAACTTGTGAAACAATTAGATGTCGTCTCTCAACTCCGACTCCATTCTCGCGTCTCAAGTTGCTAATCGGACTGTAAACAATGACCGAGTCTAATCGTCGTCAGACCGATAGACGATGGGTTCCGAGATTGGGGCATATAGAGCCAAGTAGAAGGGCTTGCTTATATAGAGCTACCTAGTGATACCAAAATTGGCACCAGGTGTGGCTCAATCAGCAGCAGAAAAGTGGGTGGATATTCACTGACACTCATCTGTTAAAATGTGTAAAGCAAATAAAGAGCTGCAGTTCACAAAAAAACATCTCACAACCATTATTCAAAATATCAGAAAAATCCTTAGGAAAAATTCCATCTAAACTGGAGAAAGTTCACACCTGTAGATAAAGGGGGCTGCAAAGTACACACACACACACACAGAGAGAGAGAGAGAGAGAGAGAGAGAGAGAGAGAGAGAGAGAGAGAGAGAGAGAGAGAGAGAGAGAGAGAGAGAGAATATACATATACAAGTTACAGATAAGGGACATTGGCACTTTCTATGATTTCCCAATTATAATTGATGATCCGTTTGATTTTGTTCGCTTTAGTATTATATTGTGTCACAAAGTATAGTTTTTGCTGTTCATCTGGTAACGTGTTTTGCTTTATTGTAGGCTTCATTAATGGTATTTGTTTCATATCCTCTATTATGAAACCTGTTACGCATGTCTTTTGCCTTATCTTCAAATTCTGACTCTTGGTCACAGATCCTTTTAAGGCGCTGGAATTGTCCGTAAGGGATATTGTTTTTTAAGGAAGCCGAGTACGGCCATGCTTGCAATTATTTTTTTTAATGCCGTTATCTCGAGATCACAAGTGAATTATCTCGTTATCTGGACAAAACAAGCTTTGTTATCTTGAGATAACGACATAATCAACCCGTTATCATGAGAAAAACAAGACTAGGTCAAAACCTAGTATATGGCTGGACCGTGTATGAGTGTGTCACATGCCACGGCCGACCAATGGTGTAACTAACTCCGCTGTAGACTGCTAATACAGAATAATAGTCCATACATCCATACTGATCGTTCCAGCGCGTCCCGTCTCTCTCTCCACCGCTGTCGTCTCCACCGCGCCCACGGCCCGCATCGATCCTGCCGATCCAAGCGCCAGGCGCTCTGTTACCCGTCGGTGCCGAAAACGCTGTTCGCCGGACACCGGGGCCGCATCGTCGTCGGGACCCCGGCCGAAATCTCGTCCGGACCATCGGGAACAAAGCGGCGCCCAGCTAGTGGCACCGGCCGGAACCGTGGCCCCGGGAAACTTCGGGAAGGTCGGCAATAAGCCCTCGGCGTGATGAAACCTCCATGCTTGTTTGTGTCTCTCTCAGAACAGAGCACTTCAGGTGGACTGAGCTCGCGCATATGCATCGGCATAAACGGTGATATGATATAATTGTATAGATTCTACTTTAGCTTCAGCTTACATGCATGATATTGGTCAGCCTGCTTACTGTGTGGGAGAAACGGGCTCCTGATCTCAGCGGAGAAACTAGACGGCGGAGAAAACGAAACTGAAATTTCTGGCTCTGTGATCCTATGATGTGCCATTCGCGTTTGTAGGGCTGGCCCCGCTGTTGCGGTCCAGCCAACAAAATGTTGTTTCCTATTATTACTCATCAGAGATCAGGAGTGCCATGCCAGCATGTAAGATGGCGTCTTGACAACTGTAGCAACTGAATTAAGCTGAAACCCATAACCGCAGCAAACAAAACCACACATTTATGCCTTGACTTCAGTTATGAATCCTCCCCGACAGTCATGACAGTGATCTTGAAGGCTGCCAGGTGTGATCAAATGAACCAGACACTCATTTTCGAGTTCTCCATAATTATCTCGTGAAATTATCTCGTTATCTGGAGAAATCTGCCTTTTGTTTTCACGAGCTAACGAGATAAATGAACCCGTTATCTCGAGAAAACGAGGTTTGTTATCTCGAGATAACAAAATAAGTAACTCGTGATCTTGAGATAACGCATTAAAAAAATTATTGCAAGCACGGCCGTTCTCGGCTTTCGTAGTTTTTCAATTTCTGAGGATGAAAACTTTCAGCCCGAAGCAATGTGTTTCTATCAGTCTCTTTGCGGAAAAAACTGTGGTATGTAGTCGCCCATCGTCATCTTTAAATACGGTCAAATCCAAAAAAATCTATCCGTTTGAAATCATACTGTAGACTCAATTTAAAATTCTTATTGGTAGTATTTAGATATGTATGGAATTCTTGCAGTTCTTGTTCTTTGCCTGAAAAAATGAAGATAAGGTCATTTATATATCTACCATAGAATTTGACATGAGTATATAAACTCCTCCCATAGACCCAAGGCTTGGTGCATAGCAAGCTCCCACGGCTGTGCCTTTCCTTTGTTGATATAGTTCATCTTGAAACAAGAAGACATTGTTCTTCAGAGTCCATTCAGTTAATTTTTGTAGAAACCCAGTAGGTGGCATGCTTCCTGTTGGATGTTGACTTAAATAATGAGAGAGTGCATGCAGGCCTTCAGTGTGGTCTATGTTGGTATATAAGGCTTCTGCATCCATTGTAACCAGATAGCAATTAGTGAGGTCATCTAGGTTATTAAGTTTATTTAGGATATGAGTAGTGTCTTGTATAAATGAGGGAAGGTGGGACACAAAAGGTTTAATGAAGAAGTCTATATATTTAGAGATAGGTTCTGTCAAAGATCCATTCCCAGAGATTATGGGTCTGCCCGGGGGGTTGAGTAGATCTTTATGTACTTTAGGTAGCATATAGAAGCATGGCAATGTAGAGTTAGAGGAAAATAGGAAATTGCATTCTGCTTCATCAATCCAGGTATTATCTTTTGCTTCATTTAATAAGTTGTTCAGTTCGCTTTCCGTATCTTCTATAGGATTAGTTCTTAGTTTCTTGTAGTATGTATGGTCTTCAAGTTGTTGTTATGTATTTTGTTTTTTTGCCATAAGAACCTCCTTTATCAGCACGTTTTATCACAGTGTCTTCTCTTTTGGCTAAATCATCCAAAGCTGTTTTTTCTTTCTTAGTCTTAGTGTTTAGTCATTTTGCTTTTACTGTTGAACAGTTTCTCTATGTCATGAGCTACCCTCTAAGAGGGGAGGAGACAGGTTGAAAAAGCTGACATTTTTGTAAGTCTGGACGCCCCTGATTTGCAACCTCAAAAAATACACGGCTGCTTACATAGAACACGAGTGGGAGGCGTGGAAATGACGGGTCATGTAGAAACGTAGTCATATCAGGAAAGCAGGTTCAACAAACTCTAACCCTGAACTCCTGAGAGGAGGTTTTCGGTTGACGACAATAAAAAGCCATCATCAATGGAGCTCTGATACTACGATTCACCATGGCAACAGGTAAATAAAAGGCAGAGCCTCCATTTTAATCCAGTGGACGTAGAGATATTAATGCATGTGTATGCGGACGGTGCATATTTATCTTGCCTGAGTCAGAGTGGGGAAAAGTGTCAATAAGTTAACACAATAAAGTTTTATTCAGTGTTGTCCATTGATTCATTTTTTTTTTTTTTTTTTTTACCAGACTTACATTTCCTTAATGGATGATAAAGTGGTGGAATCTGACTGTGTATTAGGCCTACATTACATATAGCCTACATTACATTTTAAATATATTTGGTCAGCTTTAATCTGACGGGGACAAAACACAGGGGTCAGCAACTGAAGATGAAAAATCTAGTTAAAGATTTAAAAAAATATATAGATCAAAGACATAGAGACATGATTGTACGCTCACAATCTGATCCAGTATCAAACACATTATTAAAAATTTGCACTTGAAAAGGCGTCGAGGTTAAACTAAAGTATATTTAAAATTTTTAGACATCTATTTGTATCTTGGCTCAACAGCATTCAGTGACTTTATTTCAGCTACTTCAACAAATGTAGTAAATTTAAACATTGTCACTGAAATGCTGTTAAAACACGTTAAGACTATGCACCCTGTTTAAAAAACTCACTTTCAAACTACATTCTGCAGCCGCACCACGATCCTGCTCACTCAGCAATATTAACATATAATCACCAATATTAGGCTATAGGAATGATGTTCCATCAGTGCGACCAATCACATCATGAGTGATAGAGAGAAGTATTCCTTGATCCTACGTGTCTAAAGCCTCATACCGATTTTGTAAATTTAAACTGAGATTACACATTATGTGCAATAAACATTTCAGTGTAGGATCTGGGGCCTATACTACGAAGCAAGTTCAACAAAGTCAGGGTGTCTTTGAGTTAGCCGGCTTCACTAAACCTAACATTGACGATCCTGATAACCGGTCTCACGTAGCTGGTTCTCAACTGTCTCTGTCAACCCAGGATTTACCTATCCAGCTATGGGCGCGTGCACATGAAAGAGGCGGGGTTTGTAACGAATAGCCAATCACATGCAACATGGACAGATCTAGATCAGACAATTCGGATAAGATAAGATGAAACTATTGATCCCCGTGGGGAAATTAGATTGTTGCACAGCAAAAGTAATATGATTCAGCAGGGAAAAGGACATAGAATAGGCCTATAAGCGCAAAACTATAAAATAATAGTATAAAAATAGGCGAAAATAATAAAATAGGCTAATCAAACAATAAAAGCCATAGAGAATAGACCTAATTATAGGAGGATATAAACCCTAATATTTCCTGCTGACATTTTCAATCGGAAAGAAATGGATAGCAACTAACATTGGGTTCTTCTCTCAAGAAGAACAAATTCTTATAATGAATAACTGTCAGCATTACAAAACATAACCGCGAAAAGTAAAAGTTGTTTCTGCTTCCAAGGCTAGAGAGGATGACTGGAGGAACTGCCCCGTCATTAGGACACAGTGGGCATATTTTTCATTGATAAAATAGTTTGTGGCACACTGAGGCTGTAAAAAGATTTTCTATTCATAAAGTCGGCCTCATGTTCTTCGGGGCTGCGGTAATGGAATATGAAATAGCCTACATTGAACCAAACACTGTCGGGAACCCAATTAAATAAAGTCAGCGCAATTAATATATGCAACAGTAACTTCCATTAATAATGTGAATTAAGTAGCCTACCTGCTATATCTCCGAATAAGTTATAATGGAAAACAACGTCATTCTACTGGTCTGTAAACACGTCGCCCTGCGAACAGCACTTTACTGTCTGTTAAGTCGAAAATAGCCAAACAGTTTTCCGTTTTTTATTGTGATTTCGATTTGTATATTTGTCCATATCGGGATCCAGTAGGAATGGTGACTCCCTGTTTCCAAAGAGCTGATTGGTCAGAAGGCCTTTCATACATTTGGATCCGATACCCTGAACCTAACCTGCTCCGGAGCAGCTTAGCCGTGCAGCATAAGTTGCCATGGTGATCTACCCCGGTAAGAAGTGAACCACCTTCGTGAGACTGAAAACCCAGGGTTAAACCTGAGGTTACCTCGCTAACCCCAAATCCTGCTTCGTAGTACAGGCCTCTGGTCTAACAAACTGACAGCGGTCTTGTGTGCAGTGTTATAAAAAAAAAAAAAAAAAAAAGAACTTCCACGCGCAGGACATGCAGAGGTTTTATTCTGAGCTGAGGGTGATATTTGAATGTGAAGGCAAAGACCGCTGTTCAAAGAAATGACTGATGCGCATAAGAGGTAACTTTAGATAGTCCTTGAGTAACAAACTAATATCCAACCAGGATTTTGATTCTGACATACAGTAGAACTCCGCTAATGAATGCGCTTTGATACGGATTGAATGAATGAGGAAATGAAACAGCGTGTCTGGCTCTGTAAGACGGAGGCAGAGAGAAACTCAGAGTTTGTTGAAGAAAACCTGCCAGCGAGCAGGTTAGGTTCGCAGTCAGTTACCGTAGTAACTGACCCAGAGTGTAAAGGAATAGTTCACCCAAAAATGAAAATTCAGTCATTATCTACTCACCCCCATAGGCGCCTGAGCAATGGCGCAAGTGGAGCAAATGCATCCCCATTATTCAATTAGTTGGAGCAAAGTTATGGTTTTGCTACCCCACTTTTTGTCTTTTTAAAAATAAACGTATCACCATACAGTCCCCGCAGTCAGGTGATTATATTTAAGCAGCCTATATCAATGATCATTTTACTATTTTCAGCAACTGACAAAAACAAGTACTAATAAAAAAAATCACACATTTTTGGGCCGCCCTTTGAGTTGGTTCAGTCGAATCCGTCGCTGATCGTTTGCCACAGCATGCTTTGGCTGTCAATCACAGTCTGTCAATGAATCCACACAGAAGTCTGTTACAAAGGTAAGAAACATGCCATTTAGCTTAACTGTGATCATTGACTGAAAATGGAACACAGGAAAAGTCAGGCTAGCGTATGTTGAATGAACCTGCTTGGCCCACTGACTCCAGCCAAACTTTAAACTAGCCAAAAGTAGGATTGTACTGTCGCCGAAATGCCGAACCGATTTGCGAGTCAACGTCAGCTAATTTTGCCAGTCAATCAAGCATGTTCAATGTTATCGGAAGGTAGGTGCGCTCTCTCCAGCACCAAACAGCAAGCAGCAAACCGGGTAGTTACTTTGGTAACGGCCGAAAAAACTCCTCAAATATCGTCACACACACATGATAGACAGTGAATTAACAGTGTTATGAGTCGGTGTTTAATTCGGCGTGTTTCTGATCCTCCAACCATCACTTATTTCAGTGAGAAATCTAATTTTTGAAACCGTTCGCCTCTCATTCCCACGGTCTTCTCCCATTAAAATAGCGCAGCTAACCAACGGAGGCTGGTAGCCAGTTGACAAAATCCAAAATGTAAAGTTTGTACGGAAATACAGTTTATCTTTATGGATTATATTGATGCCGAATTGACAAGAAGACTGTCTACATATGATGCCTTTTATCTTGTGTTTCTGGAGGTATGTGTTTTTACGGACACGTAATGAATTGGTAATATGTCATATTTCTTAAAAGGAGTTTGGCGTGATGTTTTCCCCGGAGAGCGCAGGGAGTTTCAGTTCAATTCAAACTGCTAATGTAGGCTATTTTTTTTAATTTTTTTTTTTTACATTTTGTTACCACTATAGAAACACTAGGTAACTGCTAAAGTATGATAAGGTTGTCTGACGTTGACTGCTGTTAGTTATTGGTTTGATTAATGGATTAATAATGTGTGTTTGTATTGATTACTGACGGTGGCTGATCAGGCTAATTATCAGCTAATTGTACTCAGTTTGGCTGTTTCTTGACTTAATCCAAGAGGTTAGGTGGTGGGCTGAGAAATGCAGGAAATTTGTTTTAAATTACATTTGTTTTCTGGGAGAGGACATCCCCCCCCCCCCCACCTAATACTACTGATATTACTTGGTTAGATAAACTTAATTTTCTTGGTAAAGGTAACTGACTTGCACATGATATTGAACTTAATTAAAAATGAGTACAGGTTACTTGCAGATAAAATGTAAAATAGTAAAATTAACCTAATCACACATGTGAATGAACTCCATTAAATTGAGTCCAGGCTACAACCTCTGGTGAATAAATTATGCTACATTAATTTCTCTAAAGGTTTTGTTGGTATAATTTCTATATCCCAAGCACTACGTTTTGATTAACTTTACATAAATAGACTTTCCTGTCAATAACAATTTCAAATTAAGAAGAACAAGATAGAAAGACAGATTTAAGATTATAACATTTATTTAACTCTTCACAACCCACTGTTTCAAAGGTTTCACTTCTAACGGTGCCATAGATTGCAAAACAGGCCATAACTGCTGAATTGCGCACACAATTACGGCTGGGTACCGAACTTCGATACTTTTATGGCACCGACCGAATTACGTCGGTACTACCGAGTACCGATTAACGTAAAATCAATCGGTGCCAAATTTCGGTACCTGAGCGCGCATCTGGGTGAGAGAGTAGAGAGAAAGAGAGAGCGCGAGACTCTGAGAGCGAGATTACGTCACCCCTGCAGCTTGTTGCTTGTTGTCAGGGCGATGGCGAGCCGAAAGCGGCCCCAAGTGTGGTTACGCTTTTCAAAACTTGACGCAGACAACGCTCGCTGCAATGTTTGTGATGCGAAATGCAAAGCTGGCCATGGGAACACGTAGGGCTGGGCGATATATCGATATTATATCGATATCGTGATATGAGACTAGATATCGTCTTAGATTTTGGATATCGTAATATCGTGATATGGCATAAGTGTCTTTTCCTGGTTTTAAAGGCTGCATTACGATAAAGTGATGTCATTTTCTGAACTTACCAGACTGTTCTAAAACAGGGAAGGAAACCCTGTCTTTGCATTTTATTTTGATCACAGTCTTGTTTTAATGAAAGTGCTTGTGACATCTCACATGTGGCTTTGACTTACAACTGAACATTTAGCCCACTTCGTAGAAAATACCGAGATATATATATCGTGTATCGCCATTCAGCCTAAAAATACCGAGATATGATTTTTGGTCCATATCGCCCAGCCCTAGGAACACGTCTAACCTGAGGAAACGCCTGGTCAAACACCAAATATTTCTAAAAGCTAAAGAGTGTAGCCTACCATATTTGATAGCCTAGTCTAGCCAAGTCCCCCGCAGCAGCTGCAGCTAACGTTAGCAGCCCGCCTGCAGCCAGCGCCGAAGAAGTTGAACCCTCCACGGACGAGGAAACTTTAAGTGAGGCATCGACAACTTCATCGACATGTTCAGGTAATTAATTAGCTAGTTGGATAAGTTGTTGTTGGAGATAACTGGGCTTTTTTCATTGTCTTGGCTGACGTTAGCTTAGCGTTTTTACTAGCGTTGTCACTATCATCAGCTCGTGAGTTGTGTTGTTTACACTCTTGCGCTCATCGACAGGTCACCCTGTCCCACTCTCAACCCGCCCTCAAGAGCCGCAGAGGTTACATCCTTCACCCTGGTGCAGAAGACGTCGTTACCCCGCCAGAGAGTCAGTGAGTGCCACAGGGCAGTGACCACGTTCATTGTTAAAGGGGGAGGGAGGGGTTTTATTTTGTGTGGTGTGTAAAATTTTCTAAATAAATAACAATGTTGAAATTGAGAAATTTGGACTTATTTTTTACAACTGAAATTACATTTTTATTATTACAGAGAGAGTAAAGTACCGAAAAAAGTATCGTTCAGGAACCGGTATCGAAGTCAAGGTATCGGTACCGGTACTGGTATCGAAAATGTTTGAACGATACCCAGCCCTACACACAATACTGAATATCTACCTCATGAGGTAATGACAATGATGGTACAGAACACAGTTAAGTCCATTTTCATTTAAGGCACATTAGAATGAACACAAAAGGAAAATGCCAACTGAAATTCTATTACATGAGTAACTTGCCAAAAGACAAATTATTTTCAACACATGTAACACGCCAGTTTTGGTAGATACTTAAGTTCCAGGGCATAGGTAAGTCCAAAGAGAAGGCAGCATGCTTTTGACAGGTTGGTCAGACCTCTGACCACTGGATGACCTTCTTTGATGACGCCAATGGCATCGGGCTGATGGCACACGTACATTTTCATCGGGCAACTGCTGAGCTCGGCGTGCACCTCGGTTTCATCACGACTCTATTGGTGGAGACAAAGAAGAATAAAGAGTTTGGTCAGAGAAACAGGTAATGAGATAAACAGATCAGACAGGTAATAAGATAGATCAGACACAAAGTCAAAATTGTATACCATTGTTGCTAAAGGTGACGGATACTTCATTACACAGTTACACTAGTTGACAGCATATGTCAAAATCAATCTCATATAGCACTTACTGTCAGTGTAATGTTAACAACACCAAATTGCAGTTATGTTCTTGGATCACTGGATCTTAAGTTTGTTTAGCTTCAATTCCTTTGCTTTCAAGTCTGAGTCACCAAAATTGAAGACCCCATTACCAGTGTCCCAGTCACCTGTAAGCTACACACCCAAGTCAATTTTCAAGTTGGTTTCCAGTGCTCCAATCTGGAATTCCAAGCCATGGACCTAAGTACTATAGCATTGGCAAACAGCATCTGTAAGTATGCCTGCTGTGTTGGCCAATCTTACTTTGCCATGACAATGGCATGGAGTGTGGGTATTGTACTATCGTGATCTGGCATAAGTGTTGTCTTTTCCTGGTTTTAAAGGCTGCATTACAATAAAGGGATGCAATTTTCTGTTCTTTGCCTCTACCTGCTTGGTCATCACATTACTAATGACTGTTCATCACTAATCTACAGTGTGTAAATATCTTTTGAGAGCAATGATAATCATCCCTATAATATCATCACAATATCAACACATTAAGACATTCACTTAAAAATACTGATCAAAAACAGGGGACCAGTTAGACTGTTGATCAGACAGATAGATACGTAGCTTTAAGCCTAACACATACTTGGTGGTCACTGATGAGTTTTCTTTCTCTCCCCCACTCGATCAGGTATCTCAGGAGCACTTCTCTCCTTTTCTCCACAGAGGCAGATGGATCCTATCAAAAAGTAAAACCTGTTCAAAATTCACTGCCTGATGACACCAGCACAAACTATACACCCTCTGTATTTCAACTATTCATTCAATTGCAGTATAATAGACCAAGCATTCTTTAAAGCTGTGGTTCTCAACTCGTGCTACCACGGGCATGTGGAGAGGAAAAAAAAAAAAAATTACTGTGTCTATATTTGGATTAGATTTTTGAGAAAACTAGGTCAAAACCTAGTATATGACTGGACCGTGTATGAGTGTGCCACGTGCCACGGCCGACCAATGGTGTAACTAACTCCGCTGTAGACTGCTAATACAGAATAATAGTCCATACATCCATACTGATCGTTCCAGCGCATCCCGTCTCTCTCTCCACTCCCACGGCCCGCATTGATCCTGCCGATCCAAGCGCCAGGCGTTCTGTTACCCGTCGGTGCCGAAAACGCTGTTCGCCGGACACCGGGGGGCGCATCGTCGTCGGGACCCCTGCCGAAATCACGGCCGGATCATCGGGAACAAAGCGGCGGCCAGCTAGCGGCACCGGCCGGAACCGTGGCCCCGGGAAACTTCGGGAAGGTCGGAAATAAGCCCTCGGCGTGATGAAACCTCCATGCTTGTTTGTGTCTCTCTCAGAACAGAGGGGCTTCAGGTGGACTGAGCTCGCGCATATGCATCGACATAAACGGTGATATGATATAATTGTATAGATTCTACTTTAGCTTCAGCTTACATGCATGATATTGGTCAGCCTGCTTACTGTGTGGGAGAAACGGGCTCCTGAGCTCAGCGGAGAAACTAGACGGCGGAGAAAACGAAACTGAAATTTCTGGCTCCTATGATGTGCCACGGCCGACCAATGGTGTAACTTGATCACTCAGTCACTCAGTCAGTCAGTCAGTCAGTGACAGACATTCGCGTTTGTAGGGCTGGCCCCGCTGTTGCGGTCCAGCCAAAAAACAACTATTGCCTGCCCAAAACCCACAACACTCGATATCAGACAGTCAACTACAGCTAACTTACAGTAAGTTGACATTAGCTAGCGTTAGCATTAACTACCGTTAGCATTAACTACCGTTAGCATTAGCGTCTTTTGTCTAGGGGTTTTATCTAACCGTTTATGGTTCTAATTTTGTGTACAGCCACACACCAAGTTTCCTGCTTGGAGGCAAAACAAAGGAAGCGAGATGGCAGACATAATGAACAGCACAAGTGCATAAAATTCACTCTGACTGAAACGTGATAGCTAACTTAGCTAATAAGGCATACTTTAGCTAGCATGTCTGTAGCCTGTCTGTATTGAATCTCACTTAAATCGGCTTGGCTTAGCCTACATTAGATTTTACAGGCTTCGCTTCGGGTTTCTGTTTTCCTCAAGTGTAACGTTAGGTTGCGTTAAATACGGTGACAGAGCACCAGGCAGCTAACTTAGCTTGTCATATGTGCAGGGCAGCTAGCTACAGATTTGCTTAGCTAACGTTAGCTGCCGAACGGGACCTCTCAAGTCATAAATTGTGATAGTTTTATTTAAAATATATTGTTGTGTATATATACTGACACATTTTAAGTAAAGGGAAAGTATATTGATACTTTTTAGGATAAAACAAATAAAATAAAGTAGATCACAACTATTTAAAGTATATTAAACCTATATGATGGATGTAGCACTTATTACAGTGTACATGTAGGTGCTTGGTGACACTTGACTCACCTGGAAAATAATAATATGTGCAGTCATATATGTGCGGAGTCAAACGTTTGACTCCGCCCACATTGAGCACAGTCACTGCTGTATGTCGCCACTCCGCTAATAAACAAATGCAATGTGTATTGAGAGATGCAGACTTCTCTACAAAATCGACGGTAACTCGCTTAATTCTGAACCGATTTTCATGAAAATTGGTTTGTTACAAACGTGCGAAATTGAACATGATACTGGTTGCTTATTGGAATTAAATTCAGTTACTGGGGGCAGATCTAATCAGCTCTATGCCAAAGCTTAACCTTCCTCTGGGACATGCAGGCTCCTGTAAAGTGAAGTGGGTGTAATTGGATAATAAAGCATACAGTGTGACCATGTTTATTTTCTTTATTGGCATTTAAATGGTACAGACAGCAGCTTACATTCCATACAGACCAGACCATAAAGTGTCGGGGGATCAGTTTTACAGATATTGAGCCGTTCTCTAGCTTTAGCCTAAACCGAAAGTGCGCACTTTCTAACTACCTGCCAACTGCCAAGACATCAGACACATCACCTCCCACAGATTACAAACATGACTAATAACAAGAAGATTCGGCGTCTCGCCTATTTCTTCCACGTGACGCGCGCGGTTCTCAGCAAAAATAGACAGGGAAAATGATCTGTTGGTAGTCATATTGACATCATACCAGCAACATTACACCTTTCAGTACAGTTTCAATGTCTATATCTGTAGAATGTCACAGACATGGAAAAAAAAAATATATATATATTTTTTTTACCAAACACTTTCTGTTTCCGTTTCAAATTAAAAGCCCTCTAGCGTTTCTGGACAGAATCTCTTCATTTGTTAACACAAGGCTTCTATTGTTAAATATTTGCAGGACCGTGTTGTAGAAAATTCAGTGACTTGCACCGCTAAATTAGTGGAGTACCGGCTTTCAATTGTGGAAATACGGTGGTCATAGCAGAAAAGTGTGAAATAAAAACAAAAAATGTACGTACAATTAAAGATATACTAGAATAAAGAAATGTGTAAACAGAGCTGTGTAACATTGCAACGTTGCAATTAAATATATAAATAAGAGTAGGTAAAATTAACTTAAAAATACAAACAGAAAAATTGTGATTTTGCTGTTAAAAAAAAAAAATATATATATATATATATACACACAGATAAGTAAAGATAACTTAAAATAGAAAAATGTGGACATTGCAGTTAAAAAATATAAATACAAATAAGTGAGAACTGTGTAAACACTGCAACAATAGTTTTGTTTTGTTTACAAATGTATTTAAAAGGTATCTGTTCTGTTTGTATGTACAGTATGTCTATGTACAGAGATCAGCACGGTGCAGATAGTGCAGGAATACACAGATGATTGACAGGTGATTGACAGTCTGAGGGGTTTCCACATTGCTGCACTTCACCCAGCAGATATGGAAGTTTTGTTATTACTTGTTATTAGTCATGTTTGTAATCTGTGGGAGGTGATGTGTCTTTGATGTCTTGGTACAGTTGGCAGGTAGTTAGAAAGTACAGCTCGGTTTCCACCTAATTTTGTGTGTAGTGGGTCACAGTCTGTCTTCTCTTGGGAGCCAGGAGGCCTCTCTCTCTCTCTCTCTCTCTCTCTCAGGAGCCAGGTCTACCTGTGGCGGCCTCTCTCGATGGCGAGGCTGTGCTCACTGAGTCTGTACATAGTCAGGGATTTCCTTAGTGTTGGATCAGTCACAGTGCTCAGGTATTCTGCCACTGTGTATTCTCTGTTTAGGGCCAAATAGCATTCCAGTTTGCTCTGGTTTTTGGTTGATTCTTTCCAATGTGTCAGATAGTTTTCTTTTTGTTTTCTTATAATTTGGTTTAGTCTATTGAGGTTTCTGTCTGGTGGCTCTGCTTGTGTTCGTGAGCAGTCCCAGAACCAGCTGGCTGAGTCTCTCTGTAGGTGAGGGCTTTGTTATGGAGTGTGTCAGGGTCACTTTCTTTTAGGTGATTATAAAATTGAAATGCTCTCTTTTGGATTTTGATAATTAGTGGGTATCGTCCTAATTCTGCTCTGCATGCATATTATTTACATATTATTACATATTACATATTATTTGGTGTTTTCCGTTGGATGCGGAGAATGGATTTGCAGAACTCTGCATGCAGAGTCTCAATTTGGTGTTTGTCCCATTTTGTAAAATCTTGGTTGGCAAGTGGACCCCAGGGCCTCCTGTGGCAAAATTTCCATATCATGATGCCATGGTGAAATTTTTCTCCAAGCCAAGGAAGATAAAGTGCAGCAATGAATCATACACACTGTGTTCATGATGTGCTAATGTTTTGCAAAGGTCATAGGTTACACAGCTTATTTGTATGCAATAAATGCAGCTTATTAAGTCATCCTCTCCTTGTGATCACATTGTTTTAAGTCTTGAATATACTGAGCGAACAAAAATTTGAACGCAAATATAAATTGCCGACCGCCTACTGTGCCATCTGACCGAAGCCGACCACGCCAATATGCCATCCCACGCGCCTCATCTTTTTAGGGGTTTTTTGGTGCGTACTACCCAGGCCTGAAAAACAATTCTAGGGGAAGCACCGCTTTTGGTTTCAGATTGACTGTGGTCACGTCGTTATTCATTATTATTTGTGGTGACATGAATGCTGTAATTGATGCATTGCTAGATAGATCCAAGAATACTCTAAGCTAGTTGTTCTCAATATGGGGTCCGGGGACCACCAGGGGTCCTTGAGGGGGTTCCAGGCGGTCCCCAGCAAATTCATCAATTGTTTAACTTCACCATTATGAATGTAGAAGAAAGACTATTTTGATCATAGCTTCACTGTTATCTCTCTACCTGCGATGCAGATAGTCATGGAATTCTGGGCAAAATCATATCTAACAATAATAATATTCTCAGATTTGGGTCCAAGAGACAAAATCTCATCAAATGGGGGTCCGTGGCCCTAATGTGGACTAAACTAGGGGTCCTTGACATGGAAAAGGTTGAGAATCACTGCTCTAAGCAATACTTTGGCCAACTCAGCACTGATCAACTTAATAAATAATTATGTACTGGTAGATATATTTAGAATCAAGAATCCTACATTGAAAGAGTTCACCTTTTTCTCTGCAAGGCATCATACATTTTCAAGGATAGACTATATTTTGATTTCTTCTAAAATTGCACATTTAGTTCAAAGTGTTGAAATTGTGCACATGTCAACATCAGACCACCATGCCAATCTATGCACTTTCCTTCTGTCCAATGAGTCGAATCGAGCCCCAAGATGGAGATTTAACTTAACATGATTACAAAAACCACATTCTTGCAAGCAGTTGAAGACTGGTTTAAGTGAGTTTCTTCTTTTCAACAAAGATTCAGTCAAGGATGTTAGACATCTGTGGAATGCTGTAAAAGGGTATATTCGTAACAATGCAATAGCCTTCTCCTCAGCCCATAATAGGGCAGAGCTCAAGGCAATTGCGGCTTTAGAATGTACCTCGTCATGCCTGATTAGAGAACAACAAAATAGTCTAAATCCTGATAAAGAAAAAGAAGTATCTAAAGTCAAAGCTGAACTTAATGCATTAATTACTAAGATAGCCAAATTTCTAAGCTGTCATTACTATTATTATTTTACCTATTATGTAATGGGAGTTAAGTAATTTATTTTTAATCATTCTAATACTGTTTGTTTATTAATATGTATGTATCTATATATATATATATATATATATATATATATATATATATATATATATATATATATATATCATGTATATTATTATTTTTTAAATAATATTTGATATTTGTAGGTATGCCTACATAATATTTTATTTTTGTTTTGTCTTGTTTTTTTTTACATTTTTAAAATGTTGAAAACTCAATAAACCTATTGTTGAAAAAAAAAAGACAGCCAAATTTCTAATTCATAGGATGAGACACACAGAACATCTGGATGGAAGTAGAGCTTTCTTTTAGCAGGCAAACTTACTTTGTAATAATGAACAGTTAGCTCATATCCCTTCAATTATGAATAATGAAGGTACCCTTCTATATGATCCAATGCTAATTGCTATGCTAAATGCTAATGCTACCCTTCTATATGATCCAATGCTAATTAATCAAGAATTTGAACAGTTTTATAAGAATTAATATATCTCTCAATTACAGACGTCAAATAAAGAGCTAGATGATTTATTTGTCGGGCTGAACTTACCTCAAATAGTCTAACCCACCATTTAACTAGTTAAATATTTCAGTGAAAATGATAAAAATAAGAACATATTAAAAATGATAAATGAAATAAAACAATAAATGGATTAAAGCTGTGATTTGTGAGCTAAATATTAAATAAAATAAATAATGTAAGTACATAGAATAAAGTATAACTCATTTATTTGTGTCCATTTAAGTATTTTATCCACATGAATATAACTGTATTTATTTAAATATCTATATTTGATGCTGTATTATCCTATTTGAGATCCTGTCACAAATTGGCCCCCATACACATAAGTGTATGCCTCTAAAGACTTCTAAGCCTTTAGTCTTTCTTTAGTGTTGGTTTTGCCACAGATAGGTATGAAAGTCAGCTCTCTTTCTGTCTCTCTCTCTGGGATTTCCCCACACGTTGGATATTAAACGACTAATTTAGACTCAGAAAAAGAATAAGCTCGCTCCCCTCAATAAAAAAGAGCAAATAATTAATCATGGCAATTGACTGCCATCATTGAAAATGTGTTGTTTGATCATTGTCATCTGCATTTGAACTTATTAAATATGGCCAAAATATGTGCTTAGGTCACATGCACACCTAATAGTAACATCAGGTAGCCTACCTGCAGTGTTTTGAGGGAATATACATATTTTACCTTTCAACAAATCAATAAGTCATTTAGAAAAATGTCAGCTGTGCATTAAGCTATAAGCTTTGTAGAAGACACTTACAGCTCAGTAAGATCAGCATGAGAAGAATCACATATTTGATTACACTTTTTTCTTCTTTTCTGTGATTTTCTTGTCACTATAGGCTATGTATATAGTTGGTTTACTGACAGTGCTTACTGTGCTCACTTTGATTTTGCTACACAGCATTGATGTGACTGTAAGCGTTCCCCCTGCAGAGGATGAGTGTGTTGACCAACTGTTTCCAAAGGTTATCAATGAATTCAATACTGAATATAATTAACAGGCATATAAAGTATAATATTGTTGCTGAATGATAGGCTACTGACAAAACTGAATTACTGATACTGATAAAACTGAATAGGTTTACGCGCACGAGAACATGGACGCGAATGAATGGGCACGCGCACAATGGGCCTCATGCAAGAACCACTCGTACGCACAGATTAGTTCTTAAATCACTCATACAAGGGATTTAAGAGAACTTGCCGCATTCACCAATTTTCTCGTATTTGCAGTTTTCTCTTAGGTACGAACAAAATGTACGAGTGGTCCAGACCTGTCGTACGAGTCACGTACAATCAACCTGCCGTTCTCCAAAGCAAAAAAACTTTGTTGTTGACTAATGGATTGTATCTCTGTCACTTTGAAGAAATGTTGAGTTTGAATATATAAATGACACTGTAAAGTAAAAAAAAAATGTTGAGATTAACCAGTAGCCTACAGTGGTTACAGCAACAGGGAAAATAGCAAGGCTCCCTTGCTATTTTCCCTGTATAATAATAAATAAATAAAAAATAAAAAAATAAAAATAAATGTATAAATAAATTACGCATTACCTTCTTTTGAAAAAGCCATCAGTGCTCCACTGATTACCTTCTTACCTTCTTTTGAAAAAGCCATCAGTGCTCCACTGATGGCTTTTTCAAAAGAAGGTAATGCGTAATTTATTTTACCAGAGCCGCATAAAATCTCATAAGTATCCATGTGGGTTACATAGTAGCCTGTAAGTGCGCTCAATACAAAGACAAAACAAAAAACACTAATTTGCAGGTTATTTGACAAACACTCAGATGAGACAAAGGCGAGGTTAGATTGTATTGGGGGAAATACATTATAGAGGGAGATAAATCTGATTTCTAGGCTATTTTACTCCAGTTGATAACGTGGATGCAAGTGAATCTAAACTTTAAAAAGAGAAATGGCTTTAGGTCTTACCAGGTTGAGGTGCAAGTCGCTGTCCAGGGCGACATCGCTGGACACATGACACTGCTATATCGCCAGTTATGGCAGGTATAGGCCTATTCTTTCATCTGTCTGTGTAACGGAGAATTCCTCCTGGCCCCCTCTTGTTGCAGTCATGGATCGTCTTGCTTTTTGCATCTAATTTCATGTCAAGCCATTTCTTTTTTTTTTTATTTCTTTGACGGTGCCCTAACGACAAATCACTATAGTCCTATAATATTCCTATAATACTCCGATATGGACTTAGAGTGTTCGTGGTACTCGCTAGTGAGTTTATAGTGACCTTATCATGGTATTTTCGTCTTCTGTAGTATCACTATAATATTCCTATAGGGAATTATAGCTTTGTTGGGATATTTATTTAGTATTCATCTAAAATGTATAGGAATACTATAGTTGTTTTTCGTAAGGGAACGCACAACAGACAACACTGCATTAACAGCACAAGTTATTTTCTCCCATTCCTTGGCTTTAGCAGGGCCTTTGATGCCACTATTGAATTATATTAAATAATATATGCTTTGGTTGACTTATTTCTGACTTCAGTCTCAGAGCTGGGAGACTTCTCCTTAGTCTTCCGTGTCATTTTTATGAATGAAGCTTCCCGACACATGGGCCGGACCCCTAACCTTATATGGCATTATTGGGGCGTCAATTATGCAAATTCGCAATTCTCATGAACGCGCATTCATTTAGAACAGGTGGAATTCATCATGTTTACGCAGGTCATTTACGAGTGTTTTCTGAAGATACGAGCGTTTGGTGAATCTGACGTGGCACACTCGTACGAGTCCACCTCACGTAAAACGTACGAGAAATTTAACATAAGAATACGAAAATGTTCTTGCATGAGGCCCAATGTCTGGTTTTACCAAGATGAAAATCTGGCAACCAACCCTAAAGTAGAATTTCCTGTTTCAGAGAGGAAGGCAGAGTGGTTGCTGACTCTCCCGTCATTTCTGGCAGTGGCTATAGCACACCACCAACAATAGATACCAAATAATGAAGCCAAATATAACTTTATATTATTTGTTTTTATTGTAAAAACTAAGAAGGATAAAAAGTAAGAAAAGGGTAGACTTCATGTAGAGAGAGAGGCCCATTAGTTGTTTTGGCTACAGGCGCGTCTCTTCTGGACAGTCCCCATCTCCATGGCCTCTTCTTCTTTGTCGTCTCGCTGCCTTTTGGGCTGCCTGTTACCGTGATCGCCTTTCTGATATGATGATGTGGCCTCTGGCTTGCTTGGGGGACGGCAGGTTATAGGCACCGGCGATGGCAGAATACACCGCTCTGATGTCAGGATGGACCTCCAGCGGACTGTACCGTTTTGACCGGGAGGATTCAAGGGTGCGGCTTCCCTGACCAGAGGAGCGCAGGTCTAGAGCGGTCTTTGTGGCTGGCACAGATGGACCGTTCGTGGCGTTGGAGACGTGAGCTCGATTGCGATATGTCACCTCATTAGTCCCGTCCTCGGATTCTCCGCAGTCGTCGTCTTCCCGGGGCCGAGGATTCGACGCAAACAACTTGGCGCCAAGGCTCGTCTGCTCACGAAGAGCAGAGAAGTCCACGTGCTGCGATGCTTTCAGAGTCTCACGGCAAAACCTGGTCTTGTTTTCATGAAGAGACAGGCAGCTGCGGCGTGGAGTCTCTTTGCTGGCTGTAAGCGTTTCCTTTTTGTCCGTGAATGAGTTGATGGGATATTTGGATGTCTGGAGGCATTCGTCGAAGTGTGAGCTCCAAGGAGCACTGTGGCCTTTCATGTAGCCTAGATACTTGACGTCCTCAGGAGAGAGTCTGGGTTTATCAGCTAGTTCTTCAGAGAGCAGGCAGAGAGAAGCAGGTGGGCGGTTCACAGCAGAGCCATCTAGTGGGTAACAGCAAGAAAACACATGGGAGAAACAATATAATTGAATTTTCTTCATAGGGCATATCGTGAAACAGCAAACTGTTTGTTAAATGTACTGTTGCTGTCATGAGTTTGAGTCAATCTGTAATAATAATACGTTTATTTGTATAGCACCTTTCAAGCACAGAGCACAAAGTGCTTTCCAGAAGAAAGAAGGATAAAATATAAAGACAGAAACAGATATAAAAACAGAAATGCAACAACAGGGATACATGCAGAAACAAAATGATAAAACTGGAATTAAAAATGCAAAAACAGGGAATAAAATACAAAAACACAATGGTAAAAACAGAACTGTAAAATGCAAAACACAATGGTAAAAAACTGGACACAGCACTAACATGTAATGTTAAATTTATACTGTTACTGTACTATTTAAAATTTTAAATGTCTTTTATTTTACTAAATTGTGGCTGCACTTCAACAGTTTTTTAAAGGAATTGTTATTTATTCCTAGATTTATTTATTTATGTTCTTTTTCGGTTATGACTGACTGTCAAACTAGATAATAAAGTTCTATGGCATTCATTCTCTCTATGTATTTGTTCATGTTTTACAAAGGGTTTAACCTGAGCCAGGCCATACAACAATGATAGCAATCATATCACACCATACAGGGTTAGTAGTATACAGCTGTTAAAAAATAACATAACACACAATAACAATAACACACTGGGATCAGTCCTCGGGATCGGCCAATATGCAAGTTCAGGAATCGAAATCGGTATTGGGAAGGAAAAAATGTCATCGGAACATCTCTACTATCAGTCATTAGGGAAAGCAATTACTGCATGTAATTCACTCTCTCCCAATCTTTTTTGTCACTTGATTTAATATACTACATAATTAATTAAGAAATACCACGCAAAATAGTGATTAAAGGCAATAAATAGTTATCTATTTTATGGTATTTTTCTGTAAAATTGAACGACGATACTCTGCAGTCTGATGAGGAATTATGCTCATGTAAATTGATAGGCAATGAAGTTTGGCTTTTGGAACAGATGCCAAAAATTAGTTTCAGTGATTTCCTTTCTGTGTTCTTTCATTCTAAAGTAAAGCTTGTGTGATAGTTTTTAAGATAAGCTTACCTTTGTAGTCCATACTTTCTTTGTATTGAAATGGCATCATTCTTGTCGCAATCGGGTGCTATTTCAGTTCTCACTCCTGTGTAGATCAACACTAAAGTGGTGAACTGTGTCTTAGATTCTGGTTGGTTATTCTGGTTGGTTATTCTGGTTGGTTACAACTGGCAGTCATAACCAACCAAACCAAAAAGGAAGTGTGTCGTCATCACTGGTGACAAAAAAGGTGCAAAAAGCCACCTCCTTCCTCCCATATTATTATTATTATAAGGCACAGGTAGGCAGGGACGTGCAGAGAGTTCTTCGGGGGCAGGTGCTCAAATGAAAAAAGGGGCATCACAGTGTCAAACAGTCTCTGTATTTTAGGAGTGCAGCAATGTGGTGTTGTTATATCCCTTTACTTTACTCATCTGTTATATTTGCTTCCATCTCTTGTCTTTCTGTCTCACTGTCCTCTTGTTTCTCCCCCCTCATCTCTCTCATTTCTGTCTGCCTGTGCTAAATATGAAATAAAATAAAAAATATTGTATATATATATATATATATATCTTAGTGATGAACACTCAATTATCTTATTATATTTCTATCATAATAGTACAAGCTGAAGACTCTAAACAAAATGTAACACTCTATTGGATAGATTTTAAGATAAAGTCATTAATCTATTTAAAAAAAAAAAAAATTCCTTGCATGATGAAGGTAAGTCAGCTCTGACACCGTCTGACTCCCCAGTCTGCCTCTCACCAGTTGTCTTGAGCCCCTCCAGCTGAACTTCTATTTTACTTTCTTTTTTACTTTTGCCCTTGTTGCTTTCGAGGGCGTCTTGCTGCCATGTGTAGTGGACATAAAAAAAGGGTCATGTGAAAACATACATTTCATCTGTTTAATTTAGCGAAGCCATCTTTTAATACAGTTAATTTAATACAGTTAGTTATTTTAATAGTTTAATAAAGTTATAAGTTGTATACAATTGATATAAGGAAAGGGTTGTGAAAATGTACAACAAGATGTATATATTATTTTCATATGGGTTCTTTTAAGTTATTCTGTTTATCTGTTGCTTTGGTCTGAGTAGGTGATTGATTATATTTGTCTATGTGAGGAACGTCCTGTAGGGGGAACACGTTGTCTGCGCCTCATTCATTATACAGGCGTGAGAGCAGCAGCGTGTCCTGTCTTTTTACCTTTTTACATTTCCCCCTATTCAGGTAAGAAAGTTGGTAAATGCATGTTTGTAAATTTGCTCGTTTTCTACATGTTACGGTGCTTGTGAAAATGCCAATAACATGCTATTTATGGTGTTAAAAAGGAGTGTTACACGGTTAGACAAAATATCAAAATGTTAGCGATCGATGCAGGCTCTGTTAGCTAGCATCAAGCAGGGAACACGTGATAGGGCTGTGTCGAGTAGATTGGAGCAAGGGGAGCGAGCGGTTTTTCTTTTGTGTAACCGGAAAAATGTTGAAGTTATGTAGGTCTATATCTATTCTTAAGTGCTCACAAGTAGCCTATAATATACAGTATAATGTGTTTGAAGCATTAGGATAACTGCTTAAAATACGACGTAGAGGTGAATAATAATATATATCTATATTTGTTATTTTACATGGTTAAAGCAAATCAAAACAGTTGATGTAATATGAATGCTTCACAGGTGGAAATGGTAAAAGAACGTGTAGAAATATGTTTTATTCTGATATGGATAATGATGTTCTGATATATTTGGTTGTTTCCCAACTGCTTTGACTGGAACAGTTTGTATTGAAATGCAAAGCCTCATTCATTATACAGACGTGCGCAGCAGCATGTCCTGTCGTTTTACCTTTTCACATTTCCCCCTATTCAGAGGGGCGTAACATTTTGGAGGCACCGCTGGGATGAGTGCGACGTGGATCAACTTCTACCAGCAGTAGACGTTTCCAGCCGCCATTCAGCCCCTCAACTTACCCAGGCAGGCGACATCGAGTGGTAAAGCAGCGACAGTGGAGTTCCGAGTGTCAGGGTGCAAGCAATCTGAGGTAAACGTAAAGTACCAGGAGAGCTGTTACACTTAACCAGAGCTGGAAGCTACCACTGCTACTTATTACTGCCCCTGTCACTGCAAAGAAAATGGAGTCATCTGAGTTAGAGGCATTACAGTTGGAAGTAATAGGAGCATTATGTACATTGTCAAGGGACAAACTTGTAGACCTTTGTGACTTCCTCATCATCGCTGGTCCAGAGTTTGAGAATGTGACCGGAAAGAGTAGAACGTCACTAATTTCACTGATAAGCAACCATCTGCAGAGAGAAGAGCTAGAGCAGCGTGAGGACAAGGGCATGGCAGACAGACTCCAACCTGCCTCCAAGACAAAATATCTGAAATCCAGGTGGAGATAACTACAGCTGAAAATGCAACCCACCACCAAGTACAATTAAACAAAGTACAAGATGAACAGAACAAAGAACAGGAAAGACACTACAGAGAACAAGAAGAACAGCATGAAGAGCAAGTTAAAATACTAAAGGAAATTGAAGCCCTACAGTTTCAGTTGCTATCGATTCAGAACCGCAATGAAAAGGGAAAAATGGCTTTCCCCCAGAACTATACAAAGTATTCAAAGACATTATCACTCCACTCTTAAGTAAAATGTACGAGCATTCCTTCCTGAATCAAAAACTGCCTGAATCAACACAGACAGCTGCCATTACCCTAATACCAAAGCAAGGTAAAAACCCAGAGGAACCTTCCTCATATAGACCAATTAGTTAATTAATAAAATATTGGCCAAGCTTTTAGCTAAGAGATTAGACCCTATCCTACCCACCATCATTGGGCCTGATCAAACAGGATTTGTGCAAGGTCGTCATTCCTATACTAATGTAAGGCGCTTATTGGGGGTCATTCAATATGCTAAAAACAAACCTCTAGATTCTATGGTGGTCTCTTTAGACGCGGAGAAAGCATTAGACCGAATTGAATGGAAATATATGTTCAATGTTTTGAAGCGCTTCTCTCTGGGCAACACATTTATAAGTTGGGTGAAATTACTGTATACCTCACCACAAGCAGTGGTTATGGCTAATGGTTTCACATCACCCCGGTTTACTCTTGGGCGTGGCACTCGTCAAGGTTGTCCACTGTCCCCACTTTTGTTTTCCATCGCCATTGAACCTCTGGCTGAGGCTATTAGAACACACCCACATGTTAATGGAATTAACAGTGGGAAAAGGGAGCATATTATTTCGTTGTATGCAGATGATATACTGCTATTTCTCTGCAACCCTAAACAATCAATTCCAGCTGTGCTAGAAACAATCAATGAATTTAGTAGTCTCTCTGGTTATAAGATCAATGCGGGTAAATCTACTGCCCTACCACTGGGAGGTAGCAGAGATTCAAATAACAGCATAACATCTCCATTTAGTTTGTCCTACAACGGTCTTAAATATCTGGGAATCCATATCTCCTACCAACTGGAGGATCTGGTTAAGATGAATTTGTCTCCTATCCTTAAACAGGTTAAATTGGATTTACTTAGATGGTCGTCACTTCCAATTTCCTGGCTGGGACGGATAGCTGTCATTAAAATGAATATACTCCAAAGAATTTTGTATCCTATGCAAATGATACCTAATATCATTCCAAGTATCTTTTTTAAAGATTTGCATAGGATCATGTCGAAGTTTATTTGGAAAAATTTGGAAACTCCAACTGCCAGTGGTAAATGGAGGTCTTGCAGTACCAAACTTTCATTATTATCATTGGTCAATACAAATGAAAAACATATCAGAATGGGTGGCTCAAGACCCTAAATCAATATGGCTAGACCTCGAATCGCAAGGATGTAGCTCGCTCTCATTATCAAGTGTACCATTCTTAAACAATGTTAAACAATTAACAGGTATTAGGGATAACTTTATTGTGAGTAACATTCTTAGTACATGGAACAGTGTAAAGAAAGCATTTTCAATCACCAGAAAATACTCTTTTTATGCACCGATTGTTGATAATCCAAACTTTATTCCTTCTTGTATCGACCCTGGTTTTAAAGAGTGGAACACATTTGGAATCCAGGTGATAAATGATCTCTATGAAGGTGGTACTATGAAATCATTTAACCAACTTCAGGAAGAGTTCGGGCTACCTAAGATACACTTTTTCAGATCTGAGGTTCAGGGTACAAAAGAGACTCCTCAAAGCTTTCTTATCCGTGCCTTGGATTTGAGGCAGAAGATTCTGTTTGCTTCACAGGAGTCTGAGTCAGGCCTAAAGTATGACCCTGGGCTAGTCCAAAGTATGTTCCTGCACACAATTCTGACTGGCTTGCAGAGTGATAATCTAAAACGTGATCTCCAACCATATCTTGAGCAGGCAGATGTTTCTGATGAACTCTTACTTGAAAAATTGATCACAGCATGTGCCTATGAAAGTGAGAGGCAAGACAAGAGAAAAATGGTAATACCACAGCGACCGGTAGCCATCCATTCTGCCCAGTCCAGTGATCCTCCTGCGAAAAAGAAAGAAAAAGCATCTTGCCAACAAAGTTACAATAAAATGCAACCTGACATTTTGTCTGAGCTCAAAGAGATGAGGTCTAACATGGCTCTTCTAAAAGATCTCAAAGCAGAAGTTTCCTAAATTAAAGAGTCTATGCAGCAGACCCTGCACCTACCCAGGCAGCATCCAAATCTTGCAGCAGGATTGGATAATGCACCATCCCAACAGATGTCAGTCCAGCCGATGCAGTTCCCACCACAGAGGTGGGAACTGCGAGGTGATCCCATCCAGTATCCCCAAAGGTTTGCCACCCAACCCTCTTCTTTCACACCAACTCCTTGCCGCAGAAGGAGATGCTTTGCCTGTCAACAAAACAATAGTGAAGACTGCATGCACTGCTATAGGTGCGGCAGCGGCGAACACTTCCTGGCTGGTTGCAGAGAGAGAGGGCAAAGACAGTTTAGAGGCAATACTTTAAACGAGGAAGGGTTGCTCCAGCGGGGCAGGGAGTAACCAGTCCAGTAGCAATGTCCCAACACTGTGCACACTGTGGTGCAAAGGAAGAAGGCATGAGACTCAGACAATGTGCATCATGCAAAAGAGTGTTATACTGTTCTAAGGCATGTCAAGCTGAACACTGGACTGTCCATAGAAACCAATGTGCATCAACTTCATGTGAAACAGTTCAGACCAAGACACCACAATGAAAGAAACAAGTTAAAGTGGCCCCATTAGTCAGAAACAAATACCTGATTGACTGTTATATCCAAGACCAGATGGTCAGAGCCTTGTGAGACTCTGGATCTCAGGTGACTATAGTAAGCGAACAATGGAAAGCAGAACACTTACCAAATGTGAAACTGAGAGACATTTCTGAAATCCTAGAAAGTGAAGATAGTCTAGACATTACTGCAGCTAATGGAGAGAGCATGCCATATACAGGCTGGGTAGAGGTAACTTTTAAATTAGTCTCAGGTGGAGCCCCTACAACAGAGGTAATTGTTCCTACTCTAGTGGTGAGAGGTGCCAGCCTTGCCCGACCCATCATAGGCTCCAACGTGATTGGCCTCATTGTTGATACAGAGCTGAAACAGTCTAATGCCAGTAACAAACAGCATCTGATTCAGACTGTTAGAGCAGCCTTTCCTGGCTTTGAGACAAGTAGTGCTGAAGTTTTTCTAGAACAAGTTAGCGCTGAACAGTCATACGAGTACACAGTCAAGACCACTAAAGAGAGAGTGAATGTACCCAAACACACATCTGTAAAAGTGGAGTGCCGCGTCCAGACAAGCCCTTTACAAGAGGATACCACTCTCATCTTTGAGCCTAATGTCAATCCGCAGTGGACGGAGGGTCTAGAATTCTCTGATACTCTTGTGAAGTTGAGAAAGGGAGTAAAGCCGTTTATTTTTGTTGATGTACAGAACCCCACAGATCATGACATCGTGCTGGCTGGGAGAACTGTCATTGGGACAGTACAACAAATTCAAGCCGTCTATCCAGCTACAATATTTGAAAGGTCTCACTCAGTCCCTCCAGCCTCAGTGAATCACGTGAAAGTAGAGAAAGATCCAACCACCAGTGATGGATGGGATCCTCCAGTTGATTTGAGCCATCTCAGTCAACCTGAAAAGGAAATAGTTCAGAAAATGTTGAGGGATGAATCAGATTCTTTCTCTAAATCAGACGACGACATAGGATGCATCGGAAAATTACAACTCACCATTTCACTGAGAGACACCGACCCTGTAGCCAAAACCTACCTGTCTGTGCCTAAACCATATAGAGAAATGAAAGACTACTTACACGACCTCATTGCACAAGGCTGGGTGAACAAATCAAACTCACCTTATGCTTCCCCAGTCGTCTGTGTTCGCAAAAAAGATGGAAGTTTACGCTTGTGTATTGATTACCAGGAGCTGAACCAAAAGACTGTCCCTGACCGCCAACCGATTCCCCGAGTCCAGGACATCATGGATGGCCTGGGAGGCAACTCCTGGTTTTCGCTTTTAGACCAAGGGAAAGCCTATCATCAAGGCTTCATGGCTGAAAAGAGCAGGCCTCTGACCCCCTGGGGTTTGTATGAGTGGATTCGAATCCCATTTGGTCTGATGAATGCTCCAGCTGCCTTCCAGCGGTGCATGGAGGAATGTTTGGAAGGTCTGAGAGATGAAATCTGTGTCCCATATCTCGACGATACAATAGTGTTCAGCAAGTCATTCATGAATCATGTTGAGGATGTCAGAATGGTGCTACAGCGACTCAGACAGCACGGCATAAAGCTAAAGCCCAGCAAGTGTGAGATATTCAGGCGTGAGGTTCGCTATCTGGGGCGGATTGTATCTGTAGAGGGTAGTCAAATGGACCCCGCTGACACCATCGCTGTAAGAGCCTTAAAGGAGAAGAGACCACACACTGTAGGAGAGCTAAGATCTATCATGGGCCTTCTGAGCTACTATCGACAATACATCAGGGACTTTTCTCGTATTGCCGGGCCCCTTTATAACCTCATGAAAGCTTCCCCAGATGCATAGGAGCGTGTGAGTCGTGGTGCAAAGACAAGACAGGGAAAACACAAAGGGGTTCCCTCCAATCAGCCCATCACATGGACTGATAGACACCAACAGCTACTGGAGGAACTCATAGCCCATCTGGTAAAGCCACCAATCCTTACATTTCCAGACTTCAGTAGGTCCTTTATTTTACACACAGATGCCTCCAATCAGGGCCTTGGAGCAGTTCTATATCAGGAACAGGAAGGAAAGATGCGCGTGATAGCCTACGCATCACATACACTTACTGAGTCTGAGAAAAACTACCACTATCATTCTGGGAAACTCGAGTTCCTGGCCCTTAAATGGGCTGTATGTGAAAAATTTCGAGACTGTTTGATTGGCTCGTCATGCACTGTATACACGGACAACAATCCGCTTACCTATGTACTGTCTACAGCCAAACTCAATGCTACTGGATGCTGGTGGGTGGCTGAACTAGCAGATTTTCATCTGACTATCAAATACCGACCAGGTAGAGAGAACATCGATGCTGACAGCCTTTCCAGGATGCCTGTGAACATTGAGACAATGATGAAAGAATGTACAGAGGAACTGTCGTCTCGCTCAGTACAAGCCACAGTACAGTCTCTTGAGGCCTCGGTCTCCAGCACAGTATGGTGCATGACTTTACCAGCTCAGTGCACAGAGATCAGAGCAGAATTAGGGCATCAGCCCCTTTCACTTGGAGAGATCCGCCAGGCCCAGAGAGAAGATCAGTGTATTGGCCCAGTCATTGAATGCATGCAGTTGAATAACAGGCCTGGAAGTCAACAACTGAAGTCATTTAGTGCACAGAGTAAACGGCTGCTCCGTGAATGGGAGAGGCTTACCTTGGATGATGATGGCATTTTGCGTCGGAAGACAGCTGTAAGAACACAATTTTTCCTACCACAGAAATACAAGAAGACAGTCCTGAAGGAGCTGCATGATGAGATGGGGCATCAAGGAGTAGATAGAACTATGTCACTGATAAGGGATAGATTCTTTTGGCCACAAATGCAAAGGGAGATCGAACACTATGTCGCTTTGAGCTGCTCCTGCTTGAAACAAAAGAAGCCAAACAGAGAGACCAGAGCACCCCTCAACAGTATCATCACAACTCAGCCATTTGAATTGGTGTCTATTGATTTTTTACATTTGGACAGATGCACAGGCGGGTATGAATATATACTGGTCATCATTGACCATTTCACACGATTCGCCCAAGCCTACGCCACAACCTCAAAATCAGGCAAGACGGTGGCTGACAAGATATTTAATGACTATGCCTTGAAGTTTGGGTTGCCCAGGCGCATACACCACGACCAGGGAGGCGAATTTGAAAAAAGTTATTTGCCCAGCTGAAAAAGTACTCTGGTGTGGCAGGCTCCCGGACAACACCATACCACCCAGAAGGTAATGGTCAAGTTGAACGCTTCAATAGGACACTCCTTCAAATGCTGAAAACGCTCACAGAAAAACAGAAGTCGAACTGGAAAGACTCATTGAACAAGCTCATCTTTTCATACAACTGCACGAGAAGTGAGGTCACTGGCTTTTCCCCATTCTACCTCCTGTTCGGGAGGGCCCCAAGACTGCCTGTCGACCTGCTTTTCCGTTTTCAACCAGAGACTGGAACTCCTGACCACCAAGAGTATATGAGAAAGTGGAAACGTGGGATGCAGGAGGCCTACGAGATAACAAGGGAGAATGCAAGGAAGTCTTCTGAGAGAGGCAGAAGAAACCATGATAACAAAGTCAGGAGCTCTGTGTTGGAAGAAGGCGACCGTGTCCTGGTTAGAAACATGACCCCCAGGGGTGGAACAGGAAAACTTCGTAGTCACTGGGAGGAATGCATCCACAAAGTTGTTCGCCAGGTAAACAAAGATGCCCCAATTTATGAAGTAGTGCCTGAACATGGAAAAGGGAGAGACAGCAGAATCTTGCATCGTAATCTCTTGCTTCCATGTGACCACCTACCATTTGAGATTCCACTCAAGATTGCCAAGCCACAGAGGAAAAGTATGACACAGACAAATGAAGGAAAGAGAAACGCTACACAAACAGAAAGTGATAGTGATGATGAGGATGATTGGTACTACTGCTTACCTTCACAACCTGTCCTGGAAACACAGCCTCAGACATGTGGGAACAAAGGTAGTACTGACATGGAGCATGTAGGTCATTCAGCAAATTCTGAACCTACAGAGGCATGTGACAAGCAACTAGACAACCAGGAAGAAGTGCCACAGCTGGTTGAAAATCAAAACCGAACCGATTTGCTGGATAAAGAACAGACACCAGATGAAGTGGAAACTGTCGCCTCAGAGGACGTTGTCCTGGAGGACAATACACCGCCACCTTTGTCACCTCCCCCAAGTGAAAATCACAATGAAACATACGAGAGGCAAAGAAGAGAGCGGCGGGCACCAAAAGTCTTCACTTACAACGAGCTTGGTAATCCAGTCTGCTACAGCACAGGACTTCCAGCTAGTTCAATGTACTGGTACCCTTCCATGCCCTATGGAGTTAAACAAATAGAAACTCCATGGATGAATCCTGTGCAGTCCTTCAACCATCAGCCTGTGTTTCTGCATGGGTATTGAACAGACAGCACCCATGGACTGTTTCACACATACTCATGGACTCTTTGCTGAGCCGAGTACACACACACTCATAGACTCTTTGTTGAGCAGAGTACACACAAACACCTATGGACTGTTTCCCAAGTGGGATATACACCCATACAAATACTTACGGACTGTTTGCAGACAAGTACTCACGAACCTACAATTTCAGAGACTGTTGGCAAAAGCCTAACATAAACATACCCATTTATGGACTTTTGAACATAAGCACATACAGTATAATCTATGTGGTGTATACTACAAAGAAGACGCTGTGTGGATTGTTGAAATGTTGATATGGTTAAATGGTGTTGGTTACAAAACTGGTAAAGAGATGTAGAAGTTTCAGTGGCCATAATAGTAGCCATAATAATATAGCTCATTGTTTATGATGTCGGGACGACATCTATTTTTTGAAGGGGAGTGTGTAGTGGACATAAAAAAAGGGTCATGTGAAAACATACATTTCATCTGTTTAATTTAGCGAAGCCATCTTTTAATACAGTTAATTTAATACAGTTAGTTATTTTAATAGTTTAATAAAGTTATAAGTTGTATACAATTGATATAAGGAAAGGGTTGTGAAAATGTACAACAAGATGTATATATTATTTTCATATGGGTTCTTTTAAGTTATTCTGTTTATCTGTTGCTTTGGTCTGAGTAGGTGATTGATTATATTTGTCTATGCGAGGAACGTCCTGTAGGGGGAACACGTTATCTGCGCCTCATTCATTATACAGGCGTGAGAGCAGCAGCGTGTCCTGTCTTTTTACCTTTTCACATTTCCCCCTATTCAGGTAAGAAAGTTGGTAAATGCATGTTTGTAAATTTGCTCGTTTTCTACATGTTGCTTTTGAAAATGCCAATAACATGCTATTTATGGTGTTAAAAAGGAGTGTTACACGGTTAGACAAAATATCAGAATGTTAGCTAGCATCAAGCAGGGAACCCGTGATAGGGCTTTGTCGAGTAGATTGGAGCAAGGGGAGCGAGCGGTTTTTCTTTTGTGTAACCGGAAAAATGTTGAAGTTATGTAGGTCTATATCTATTCTTGTTGTTAAGTGCTCACAAGTAGCCTTTAATATACAGTATAATGTGTTTGAAGCATTAGGATAACTGCTTAAAATACGACGTAGAGGTGAATAATAATATATATCTATATTTGTTATTTTACATGGTTAAAGCAGATCAAAACAGTTGATGTAATATGAATGCTTCACAGGTGGAAATGGTAAAAGAACATGTAGAAATATGTTTTATTCTGATATGGATAATGATGTTCTGATATATTTGGTTGTTTCCTAACTGCTTTGACTGGAACAGTTTGTATTGAAATGCAAAGCCTCATTCATTATACAGACGTGAGAGCAGCAGCGTGTCCTGTCTTTTTACCTTTTCACATTTCCCCCTATTCAGAGGGGCGCAACACACGCACTATATAATATGTAAAATTAAAAAATAATGTTTGCAAATGAGAGAATCTGGGCAACTGGGCTGAGCATCAAACTAGCTAGCAATAGTCAATTTGGTCCAAGTTTCAGTTAGCTACACTGATGGACAGAGAAAGGGGCAATGCACTGTGCACTGTGCAAACAATTCATTTGTGTTTTGCAGTTGCTCAAATACTTTCGCTCGTATCGCTACAATTTATTAACTATTCGGAAAATGCCTAAAATACAATAATACATTTAGATCGGAAGGGGCATTTGTTCAATTAAGGGAAAAGGGGCAGGTGCCCAAGCACCCATAGCCCCCCCCTCTGCACGTGCCTGCAGGTAGGCAATTGCTGGGGGCCTCGTCCGCCAAAGCGCCTCATGAATTTTTTGTTGTACGAATTCCACCTGTTCTGAATGAATGCGTGTTCATGAGAATTGTGAATTGACGGCCCAATAATGCCATATAAGGTTAGGGGTGTGGCCCATATGTCGGGGAGCTTCAGTCATAAAAATGACACGGAAGACTAAGGAGTAGTCTACCAGCTCTGAGACTGAAGTCCTACTATCAGAAATAAGTCAACCAAAGCATATAATATTTAATATAATTCAATAGTGGAATCAAAGGCGCTGCTAAAGCCAAGGAATGGGAAAAAAAAACTTGCTGTTAATGCAGTGTCGTCTGTTGTGTGTCCCCTTACGAAAATCAACTATTGGCCTAGTATTCCTATATTACATTTTAGATGAATACTAAATAAATATCCCAACAAATCTATAATTCCCTATAGGAATGTTATAGTGATACTACGGAAGACAAAAATGCCATGATATGGTCACTATAAACTCACTAGTGAGTATCACAGACACTCTAAGTCCCTATCGGAGTATTATAGGAATATTACAGGACTATAGTGATTTGTCGGCACTGTCACAGAAATAATAACGTCTTTCTTAACATATTTATGAGATTGCTATTTTTCCTGTGACTATAACCACTGTAGTTAATCTCAACATGATTATACATTATAGTGTCATTTATATATTCAAACTCAAAATTTCTTCAAAGTGACAGAGATACAATCCATTAGTCAACAACAAAGGTTTTTTTTGCTTTGGAGAACGGCAGGTTGATTGTACGTGACTCGTACTCGGTCTGGACCACTCGTACATTTTGATCGTACCTAAGAGAAAATTCTAAATTGATGAATGCAGCAAGTTCTCTTAAATCGCTTGTATGAGTTAAGAACGAATCTGTTCGTCCGAGTGGTTCTTGCATGAGGCTCATTGTTCGTAATATCACACTGTCATCAGTGTTAATTTAACTCGCACAGTGTTAAAATTAACACTATCGCAGTGTTTATATAATTCTCACCGGTTCTGAGTTAAAGTTACACTTTTTCATAGTGTTAATATTCAACTCTTCAATAGTGTTCAATTTCTAACACACACAGTGTTATAGAGAGTTACTGTAACACACAAGCTGCAAGAAGTACACTGCCCCTCTGAACTTACTGATACTTTGTATCACATACGGTAAGCGATCATCTCACATCCCATTCGCTACTCAACTCGCTACTTCAGGCTGTGGCCGACAGACACATGGCCATCTCATTTGTTCGTGAAAATCTTGATATTGGGGACAGTGACATGGCTGGATAGCTAGCTAGTCTTGTTGTTAAACATACTGTCAAATTATATTTACTGTTTGTTATTGACTTTGAATGTTGCTAGCATAACGTTAGCTTTCTGGCTCATAGCTGAGCCAAAGGGTTCTATGAGCTGAGCGGACTAGAAATATCTCCCGCTGCCAAGTCGTAGCTAATGTTCATCCGATTTACTGGAGTAGTCAACAACGTTTCCGTTGCATAAGAACCTTATGGGACGGTAATGATTGTTCTAGGTATTAGGCAAACCCTCAGGTGTTACCAGGGAAACTGAGTTATGGCTTGTGAAAAACTTTAGATTTTGATTACAAAACGCATGAAAATATAAATTAATGGTCTTCATTTTTTTTTTCTTTGGCAAGTAACCATGGTATAAGCGGGATAATGCCCTTCGAGGAGTCCATTATCAGGAATTAATGGACTCCGTGGAAGGAACCGTCCTCCACTATACGGTTCTGGCCTCCCCATCGTCCATTAATTCCTGATAATGGACACCTCGTCAGGCATTATCCCTTACATATTTCATGACATCTGAAAGTATATTTTTTACACTACATTGAGCTATTCTCTTCCATTATTATCCGTTATTTTAGACTAACGGCCGAAATACATGGGACACGGACGCGATGCGTCACGTAGGCGGGGCGGAGCGGGGTTTTTTACCTGCTACACAGACTCCGTCTTTGTAGCGCGTGGTTGCGTGGTTTTCTGAGGAGATATCAAGTAGGATACTTTGGTTTGGTTTGGAAGTGTAGGCTATATTTACTGGTATTGAATTAATTAACTAGATCGTTTTAACTACAGGATCATGGATACACATTGATTTGATTGATTTATTTTAATGTGCAATGTAAAAACACCCACAAGGTTGCTCTGCTGTGTCACATTGCCTCTGGTACAATGAGGTATTTATTTTAATCATTTTTAAACAGATTGTACTCGTTTTTTACACAGTTCTATGGAGTTTTAACCTGTTTGAGGGCCGCGTAGCCGCGCGTAGAGGGGAAAAAATAGACCAGGTGCGCAAAATTAGAGAAGAGCCGTGCGATGGCCGCGCGGGGGCGCGCGGCTCCCTTGGTCCGTGTAGCAGCTTCAGTTGATTATAATGGACGCGCTCTGTTTCCGCAGGCATTCCGCGGCAGACGTGTCGCGCCGCGTCCGTGTCCCATGTATTTCGGCCGTTACAGCACAATTTCAATACATTTGAAGTGTCTACCACCATTTTAATGCATGCACTCCCACCATGAATCAAATCTGAAAATGCTTCTAGACTCATTAAGACTACAGAAAACAGTAACAATATCACGTGATTCTCTTTACTATCAGTGTCTATATAACTTGAAATGTGTTTACCCACAAGAGTTAACAGTGAGTAAGTATAATAAATCATTCAAACAAACTATCACTTAACTCTTTTATTCTGGAAAAGAAAAATCTTCCAACCACCATGGGGATTGGGCACAACTTAACAATGCGCATTTACAAAGAAAAGAGTGGTACAATATATAGGCTCTCATTTTCACCATATGCACGTTGTAAGTCAAAGGGCTTATACATTACAAGACTGTCTGCTTTGATAATATCTTTGAAATGGTCAACCACAAGCTTGTCCACTAGGAAATAAACATCGAACAAAAAGTTTGGAAATTTGTGTTTGGTAGATTATTTCTCTGTTGTAACAATGCTTCTTGGCAATACATTTTATACCGTTGGAAAGCCTGTTTATTTCCCTTTTAAATGGTGCCTCATTTGTAAGGAACATGCATTTGTGGGATGAGCAGCACAGCTGAGTATGTGGGTTGTGCTCATGTAAAATTTGCCAAATCTTCTCTGCCAATGCCAAACAGCTTATTCTGCTGTTGCTATTGACTCTTGTTTGGTGTTGTTTGGTGGATTGGATCAGTAACAAGGAAGAAACAAGACACATTGGCAATTTTACAATTTATTCATTTAACAAACAGTCAGGAGCCTCAGTATCGTGTGGAAGAACCATACACAGCCACAACAGCCTGGCACCTCCTCCTCATGCTGGTCACCAGCCTGGTCACACACTGCTGTGGGATGGCATTCCACTCCTCAACCAGGATTTGTCGCAAGTCAGCCAACGTGGTTGTGTTGGTCACTCTAGCATGAACAGCATACCCAAGCTGATCCCATAAGTGTTCAATTGGGTTGAGGTCAGGACTGTTGGCAGGCCATTCCATTCTCTCTACTCCCAAATTCTGGAGGTAGTCTCTGATAAACCCCGCTCTGTGGGGGCGAGCGTTGTCATCTTGGAGGATGGAGTTCGGTCCCAGACTGTGGAAATATGGGATCGCCACTGGTTGCGGAATCTCATCTCGATATCTCTCTGCATTGAGATTGCCTCTGATGATGACAAGCCTCGTTTTTCCAGTGATGGAGATGCCGCCCCACACCATCACACTGCCTCCACCATAGGTGTTACTCTATCGGTGCAGCGATCAGCATAGCGTTCTCCCCGTCTTCTCCACACTTTGACCCTACGATCCAACTTCCGTAGGCAGAATCTGGACTCATCGCTGAACATAATGTTCCTCCACATGTTCAGGTTCCAGTGCAGGTGTTGCAGACACCAGTGCAAACGGGCCTGACGGTGAAGGGCAGTCATGGCAGGCGTCCTGGCAGCCCCATGAGCCCGGAGATTGGCTGCGTGCGGTCTGTTCCAGATCGTCTGGGCCGAGAGCCGTGTGCCATATCGTCCTGCAAACTTTGACTGCAAATCTGTAGAAGACAGCCTACGGTTCCTAAGTGCTGAAAGGGTGAGGAACCGGTCTTCTTGGGGTGTCGTCTTCTTGGGACGCCCACTTCACGGTCTGTCTCTGACATCCCCCGTTTCATGGAACTTGGCCTTCAGTTTGGAGATGGTACTATGGCTCACTCCAAATAATGCCGCAGCTTGCTTTTGTGGAACACCAGCTTGAAGTCGCCCTATCGCACAGGCCTTATCGAGATCAGACAAACGTGGCATGCCGATTCTTGGAGCAGACACCAATTGACCACTGTAGCAGGGCCCATGCTCACAGGTGCTGCCAATCAGGTGCCAATCAGGTACCTGATTGTCAGCACCTGGGGGTACCGGAAACTCAAAACAAGAGTCAATAGCAACAGCAGAATAAGCTGTTTGGCATTGGCAGAGAAGATTTGGCAAATTTTTCATGAGCGCAACCCACATACTCAGCTGTGCTGCTCATCCCACAAATGCATGTTCCTTACAAATGGGGCACCATTTAAAAGGGAAATAAACAGGCTTTCCAACTGTATAAAATGTATTGCCAAGAAGCATTGTTACAACAGAGAAATAATCTACCAAACACAAATTTCCGAACTTTTTGTTCAATGTTTAGATAACACTATCAAGTAAAAGAATCTTTTTGATTCTGCAAAACACAGGCATTTCATGTTCAATCTCAGTGCAAATGATTAGTCATGCCCTGTACTCTGTCCCACTGATTTTAACCCAGTTGGTAGAGAAGATGTCTTTTGGTACAGCAGCATTCAGGTCTTGGGCAAACAAGTCACTATCGTTCTCATTGTCCGAACTAAAAGATTTCAAGGGTCCATATTCAATATGGTTTAAAGGTGATGTCTCCCAATGATATCCTATGGACATTTGGTGTTATTTTGCAAGTGATTGAGTAATGTTCTCATGAACACTAAGTAGATGTTTCTTAAAACCTGAATATGTTGAAAACTGATGCCTACAATGATCTTGTGCACAAACAAACTTAAAGTGTATACAGACAACTTTTCAACTTTCCCCCGTTGTCCCCCCTAGTGTTTCCAAGTGGTATTGTTGTTTGCGCCGCTGTTGCAAAGACAACCAGATTGCTTTCCCTTAGAGCCTAGCTCCCTGCAATAGAACAAACCATCTGTCTGCTTATCAACTCCTTGATCATAACACAATATAGTAACTTTCACCACTGCTCATTTTAGAAAGGCCACTGCAAGAAAACGTGTTCTTTGTTTAGATTATCAAACGGACAATGGATCATTTGTTTGTTTCTGGCTGCTAGCGTTAGCCATGTTGCGAACGCTAGCTACCGCTACCGCCAGCAGCCTGGCTACTGTCCAAAGCCAGAAACAACCGTAAGAATCCCAATTTGAACTAGCAACCCCGATCTCAGTGCTATGATAAAGGCAAAGTAGGCAGGTTGTGTGTTTTCCCCGGTAGCTAAACCTATTCTCTTCCTCTTTTGGTTGCGCAATGGATGACGCACTTCTTTTGTGCCGTAAATGGAGCCTTCATTCTCCCGGGAGATCGTACCCGGTGGCAGACAGAATTGCATAGTGAAAGCAAGGCTTATAGGGAACCAATCTAAACATTGATGGTGTCATTATTCTATAGCCATTACACTGTGCAATCAACATTTACTTCATAATGATAAGTTAAAGCAAAAAAGTTGTCTATAGGGTCTTTAAACCTGGTGCTTGGATAGAAACTGATTCAGTTCTTTCAATTCAATTCAATTCTTAAATGGGTTATCACGGACTGGCAAGCCACATGTGCGCCTTGACAAATGAAGCACATAAACATTTTTTAAGCCTAGCTGAAGAGTTTTGCCCGAAACTCTCAAACTCGTGGGGACTCATCTGTCACTGTAACATCAATGTTGTTGTGTCTGCACTCATCGTTAAGACAGGTTGAACACATAGTGGGATTTAAACAGTTCATCAAAAGCACCCAAAGAGCTGGTTGCCTGGCAGGGGATGAGCTGTTTATCCATGACGATGTAGAAAGTATCAATCTTGCTCTGGGTTCGGCCAACAGCAAGGATGTATGGTTGTTTACCCTCTCTTTCACGCAGGTGTTCATCGATGCTGCGGCATGACTGAAAAACAGAACAATTACATGAAAACCTTTAAACCTTTCTTACCCATATGATGGCATTTGCCAATCAAAGCAAGCATAATGGATCCTCAAAGTTTGGCCGTCAACTCCCCCTGTCATGAAAACACGCACTTCATTGGGAGTGTGTTCCTCCAAAATGAAGGAGATGTAGAAAATGCAAATACGCAATTTTGTGCAGCAAACCACATCTGGAAAAAAAATAAATAAAATGAAACACAACACACATGCACAACAACACGTTAGAGATTCATTATCATTGCTCTTTCCAACCCTCTTGTCTCCAAAATGGGGAGACTACTTCTTTAATAAAGTAATTCCCTCATTCTCAAGGAGGCTGAAAAGTGTGGTGATAATAAATCTGATTATAAATACATAACAAACGTGTGTTGTTTTTCATCCTTCCTGCCATTTTTCAGCTGTGGATTGCTGCTCACAATTATATTGTTTCCAGGTCTATATCTCCCTATACATTTTGGGGAACACACTCCCAATTAAGCATGTGTTCTCGTGACAGGGGGATTTTATAGGTCAAACTTGGAGGATCCTCATTGTTGAGGAATTGTAAGGTTAGAAACAATAAGATATGCAGATTAGTCCTTTTATTTTTGCAAAGTTACATTTCTGGGGGAAGAAAATGCCTGTGCAGGGTGTTTCTAATTGAGTTGAGTTAATATAATTAAAAAAAAAAAAAGATTCATTGGATTTTAACAGATTAGACATACATACCTTGTGAAAGTGCACCATTTTGTCCACTGCATCGCTGGGACTTATTTTGATCCTCCTCTGTCCTGTGGGTGGCAAGAGATGGAGAAGGAGCAGCAGGAAGCCAGGTCACTGTCCCAGTCTATCAGGGGGAGAAACAAGGCAAAAAGTCATTAATTTACTAGGAATGCACAAAGGAAGCAGTCCTAGATGTGTGGAATATAAACAAGTCATGTTGCTTACTGGTGTCATGACTGGTGAATGACAGTGAAGGAAAGAGTGTAATGTTTCCCAGGGCATACTTCTTCTGCTTGATGCCTCTGACTCTGAAACCTCTGTGGTAGACAGTTTCCTGGCTGCAGGGCTGGATGTAAGTCTGGGGAATCCCCCATTCTATGCGATTAGTGATGTCATTGTCACTTACTGACAATTAAAAATTAATTTGTGCCTACCTCAGGTAAGTTTTTGAACAGTAGTGTAGTATAAGGCCATAGTGGCTGTGCAATTTTACACCAAATGTGGCTAAAGAGTGGCTGTGCAGTAATAGCAATAGGTTACAGGGGTTGTGTGTTTAATGCATTAGTTGCGCAATATGATGCGATGGGGCTGTGCAACGATTGCCTTGCGTTCTTTGTATTGGTAGGTAGTAATATGTATGGTATATTGTATGTATGTGTGTCTTTTTGATGATGTATGCATAGAGCAACACACAGACTCCAAGACAAATTCACCCCACGGGGACAAAGTATATCTTATCTTATCTTATCTTATCTTATCTTATCTTATCTAACCGACTGGAACTCTCTCTAAGCTGAGTGCAACAACTACATGTGTACAGATATTTGTATTAGTATTATTTGTATACAGATTTGTGTCTGGATAAAATTGTACATGGGTGGGCCTTGAACTGGAAATGGTACAATTATAAAATCATTTCTAGCATTATTACATTTCAGTCAGGACACCATGCAAATCCCCCAAACCTCAGAACCATACGCCAATTTAGCTAGCCTAATCCATGTGCTGTTACTGTCAGCACCTGGGTTAGGCGGTGGGATTTCCCTGATTTTCTCAGGGAAATCCCACCACTTCAGCGACTTCCATTTTGACTTCAACAGGAAGACAGGTATGGAGGACCACAAGTGTCACGGAAATAGTAATAAAGCATTTCATTAATTAATTGTCATGGCAGCTGCCTGACAGCTCTCCTCTCCCTTTCTCTCTCTCTCTCTCTCTCTCTCTCTCTCTCTCTCTCTCTCTCTCTCTCTCTCTCTCTCGGTGTGTGGTGGGCGTATAGGTTTGACCTGCATTCCGCACGTGGGGAGGTGTGTCCGTCAATCTATCTGACTACTTTATTCCCTGCTGTGCCTGCAGTCTTCGTCAGATCGTAGTTTCTAGTGTGCTGTCTGCCAGCCGCTAGACTGTTGGTTAGTGACCCGTCTTGTGAACGTTTATACGTCTTAAGCCAAGTTAACCCTAGAAGTTCTAGTCATAGTTTGGATTGTGTTGTGTTTCATAAAAATGTCATCAGTGATGTATCGCTTGAGGTGAATATGGATGGAATCCCTGTGTGAAACATATGTGAAACTTTTTACATTTTTTACCCACTCCACTGTGTGTGTGTGTGTGTCGTTCTCTAGGTGTGGATGGCAGCATGTTCTCAAGTCCTCTTCTCCTGTGGTGTGGCATCAGGGAGCCTGGTCACACTGGGCAGCTATAACAAAGTCAAAAACAACTGTTACAAGTAAGCAACAGCACCAATAACTCATGGCATACAATTTGAATTGGCCTTTTTTGGAGTTTATTATTATGGAAAGAAGTTAAAGCATTTGGTTTTCATCTATCCTAAAATTGATGTGTTAGCATCGTGACTGCAACCTAAATGAATGTCAATTTTGAATGAATATTGATCAAAATGTTGAGTAAATATTTGACTGTAGGGATGCTGAGTTTAGCTCAAATGAAACAAAATGGGAGTATACTTTTGCAAACCATATTGCTCTTTTGTTTTTGTTTTTTATTACCTTCATATGCATTTTAGAGAATGGAGCATTTAATGCAGAATCGATTTGAATTGCTTGGGACTTGACTTGATGCATGTAGAGAAGACTTTAGACTTGACTTTGGTTCTGGTGACTTGGGACTTGACTCTGACTTGTACTTTGATGACTTGAAAAGGTTTCTAAAGTCTTGACTTGAGATCTTGTGTTTGTGTAAATGACTTAGATTGAAAGTGATGAGATTTGTTCCAGCAGACGACTGAATTGAAATTCTGTTTTCTGAATTTGTATGGAATGATTGAATTTCTTGAAGTTGAAACTGATTTTAGACTTGGTCCCATCTCTGTCTTGTAGTGCAACAAAGCTCCAAGTCAAGGGTATGTGAAAAATTTGAGGATGACTGTACCTGACTGTCCTGTCCCTGTATGAGGCAGCAGATACTTTCATGAAATGATTTCCCTCAGGTCTGAGCTGTATGGTAAGCTGTGTGTCTGTGGCTGTGTGTGCTGAACAGCGGTACCGGTTTCGTGGCCGGCTTCGCGGTCTTCTCTGCTCTGGGCTTCATGGCCCACAAACAGGGAGTTCCCATCGACATGGTGACCGAGTCAGGTACTATCTGCAGCAGTGATTCTCAACCTTTTTCATATCAAGGACCCCTAATTTAGTCTACATTCGAGCCACGGACCCACATTTGGACAGTCCACCATTGAGATTTTGTCTCTCAGACCCAAATCTGAGAATATTTTTATTGTTAGATATGATTTTGTGCAGAATTCCATGACTATCTCTATTGTAAGTAGAGAGATAACAGTGAAACTATGATCAAAACAGTCATTCTTCGACATTCTCTAATTGTGTTAACTTCTTGTAAATGAAGTTTAACGATTGATCAATTTGCTGAGGACCCCCTGGGACCCCCTCAAGGACCCCTGGTGGTCCCCGGACCCCACGTTGAGAACCACATTGAGAACCACTGATCTACAGCACTAAGATACTATCTGCATTACACATAAGAATCAAAATCACTTTAATCACCTAGTAAAATAAATGTCCCGGAATGAAATGGCACTGGTGCAGAGAGATATTGACAACTTACATAGCACAGTCCATACTGACACAGGTATTACAGTCACCTTGCATTGTTGTAACATGCTCCACACAAATGCAGCAGCTCCCCCTTTGGGCCATTCAGTGACAATTCAAATTTCCATAATGTGGGAGTAATACAAGGACTTATATATCTATATACTGTACATACATTTTTGACAGTACACAAGATCGGATGCAACTATCCCTTGTGCTATTTGGATGAGCACCTAGTTTAAATGCAAGAGTAGGTATTGTAAGTAAATTTGCACATACAAGGAATTCGACCAAAAAATTGTAAAAGTAGCAGATTAAAAAAATGAAGCTAGAAATGTAGGAAATACTTAGAAATAGGATATAAAAAAACAGTATATAAGTAAAAGTAGCATATAAAAAAGTAGAAGTACAGTATATAAAAAAATTGAGATAGAAATTTAGGAAATAGGTCTCTTTTCAATACAATATGGTTTCTGTTAGAGCCTGACTGACTGCACTGATAGGAAGCTATGGAAGTCAGTAATAGAGAAAAACAGACAGAAATATATTCAGATCTAGAGAATGTTGCACTTGGATCTGTATGTTTTGAACTGAAAAGCTGCACACAGTGGTTTAAATGTTATAAATGGAGAATAGCTATGTATATAATTATATTATAGTTATAATGATATATTTATTTAATTATATAATTATGCAGCCAGAGTTGTCATTGAGAAAATCAAATAGAGCATAGTACAGGTAAAATACTCAGGAAATAGGACTAATTCACATTACATCTCTCTCTCTCTCTCTCTCTCTCTCTCTCTCTCTCTCTCTCTCTCTCTCTCTCTCTCTGTGTGTGTTAGGCCACGCCCATTTTTGGCATTTGCGGCGCCCCCTTCTGGAGGTACACATGTTAGAAGTGCCATTCCAGACAAGGCTGAGAAGTTTGGGACTGATTTTGCAAATGGACTTTGATTTAACAGCTATTCCATGGTTATTACACTATAGGCTCTGCCCACTTCCACCAATGATGACAAAATTTCTGGTTTTGACGAGTACATCCTCCCTGAACATGTGTACCAAATTTCATGCAATTTCGTCATCGGGATTAGGAGATTTTTGGCATTTGTGGCGCCCCCTACTGTTCAATCTTAAAACAGCGTTGCACACATGGGTATTGATGATATCTGAACATGTTCATTAAGTTTCATGATGATTGGACAATCGGTCATGAAGTTATGATAATTTAGCTGACAGGCCACGCCCTCTCACAACTTTAAAAATTAATATATATCTGTGATGGCCCCTGTGGTGTAATCTGGGAGTTTGTATCTTATGTCTAATATATGTACCTCCCCTGCAGGTGACTTAATCGCACTAACTCAGTGCACCTGGGCCCGGTGCCCTGAAGTTAGTTAAGCGATGGCTGCAGTCATTATATATAATAATATATATATATATATATTGATTACATTTATATAGCGCTTTTCTAGGTACTCAAAGCGCTTCACATATGGGGGGGGGGGGGGGGGACTCAACTCATCCACCACCAAAGTGTAGCACCCACCTCATTCACTCTCTCTCTGCTTCTCCTTACAGGCACCTGTTCCGGCTTGGTTGGCTTTGCTGCCTTAGTTTATTTATTTTTATGCATCTTCCAACACCCCTACACACACACACACACCCATCATTTAGCACTTACACATTCTACTGACATCACTGATGTTCACACTCCATACTTTCCTTACTTTACCCATTTTAATTTGGTTTCGTTGGCATTTGGTTTAGTTTGTGTAATAAATACTTCTTTTGCTAAACGTTTATCATGGTGTGTTTCCCTTTTGTTATGGCCACTTGAGCCAGGTCGTAACAATATCAAAAATCCAAAAAGACAACTTGTAGAGCTTGATCCATAGATGCTACTGACTGACTTTGGTGATCGGTCAAACGGTGTAGGAAGAGATGTTAAAAATGTGTTTTTCAAAAGTTTCAAAATATCTCAAATTTTCCAGGTGGACCTTGAGGTCCAACTTGCAAAATTGTAGAGTTAGGACACCTGCATATGTGTACCAAGTTTTGTGTAAATCGGACAAATGGTGTACGAGTTATGGTCTTTAAAGTAAAACCTTTAATTATAGCGCCCCCTTCAGGCCATTTGGGTAAATATTTGTTGAGATAGTAATGGGTCATAGTATCTGTCATTGGGCCAAATTTAATGTCTCTGCGATGTACCAGCTCACGGGAATTTGCGCCAACGCGGATGAACAATAATAAACCAGCACAAAAACAATAGGGTTTCAGCCCTATGGGCTTGAACCCCTAATTAATAATAAATAATAATTTTTACCTCTCACATGTTTTCCAGGGAGGAGTCTATCAGTTCCAGCTGGTTGACTACTATGGTGCCAATGGAACATATTATTTATCTCTCTGGCCCCGTGTGTTGCTGTTGGTTGGGCCTTTGGTCTGTGGTATTACTACCTGCTTTGTGTGTGTGTGTGGGTGTGTGTGTGGTGTGTATACATCCATACAGCATTTGTTTTAGATGGAGCTAGCTGCCACTGAATGCATTTTTAATTGTTCAGTTCTTTCAAGATGTAACCCAATCCAACTCATCTGCACATGAAATATTAAGTAGAAGCCAATGAATGATAGGCTATCTCAAATTTTGTTCTGGCTTGTTAAAAAAAGAAGATTCAATTATCATCAATTTACAGAAGGCGACTGAAATTTCTGTATATGCCTTAATAGATTTAATATTAGCCACCCTGCAATCGCCAACTTATAGTGAGAATGCAACCTTCCACTAATGTTAGTGGAAGGTTGCAACATTTTGATTATTGGTTACTGTCAAATTACAAAGTAATTAGATGAAAGGAAGCTGAAATGTAAATGTTAAAGTCAGCACATTAGTCTGAGTTATACAGTGGAAGTCATTGAGCAGCAGGTTCGGGTTTCTTCCAGATCCTTTTGAATTGTTACCAACTGACTGTATTTATCATTCAGGGGCTGACCGTCTGTGTGGTGCTGTTGAGGAGATGACAGGCCAGAGGCCGTTCTTTCTTTTCAAACTGTGCTGGCGTTACTTCACCCCTCTGATCTGCCTGGTGAGTTACACACTAAGCAGCTGCTGGATGGATGGATGGATGGACGGAATAGAACATTTATTCTGGGCTGCAAACCCCGAAGGTCCAATAATGAAATTATTTTAATGTCTGTGGATGGCATTGGCAATTCTATCAAGCGCTCGGAGCGGCTGCACAAAAAAGTCGGAGCGCTCTGAAAAAAGAGGCTGGGTGCAGCGCCTTTTCTCTAGGCGGCCGCATACGCTCTCTCCTCATTGGGAACAATTGAAAAAAGAAAAAAACACTATATGGACTCACCCTAAAGTTTTACTGACTGATAACGCCGACTACGACGCCCAAGAACATGTGTATCTCATTGTTGGTGGGCCATCAGGTGTATCTTGTTTCTATGAAGTAGCATGGTTATGAGCAAAGCTAGGCTCCTGTATTTCTGCCTCTCCCACCATGTTGACGTTCCCAAACAGCCCAATGGACAGAAATGTATCCGTCAATAATTCTGTCCATTTTCCGACGGATCGGTGTGGCCGCAGCTAGTGGAATTCAACCTTGCTTTTACTGAATCTTACCTTGTGCTGACATATTACAGCTGCCCTCTGTGGGCTCTCAAACCATCCACCTGTTATAAACTAGTGTTCCACTTCAAAGATAATTGGTCTTTTCCAATCACTGGATTGGTCTTCTTCAAATCAATCAAGTTTCACCTGTTTAAAATGGAACATGTAGAATGAAATGTGCATTTTGAAATAAATGTTAATTAATTTACACTACAGTTTGTTTGGTTATTACATTTTACCAGCATGAATTGGATGTTTTTCCAGTCACAAATATCAATATTGTGTTACTTAACAGTGTTTCTAATTATACAAGCCAAGTGTTACAAGAATATGTTCTGATACATTTTTGAATGTCTTGTTTGTGAGTACTTTCTGACAACATTGACTAAAGCCACAAATCTAGACCACACAATCCAAGTTAATGAACATGCTGTTGCCTCAGTGTAGAGATAGTATTATTTGTAGCCATTATTATTCTGCTGTACGTATTGATTTTAACCATGGGATTGAACTACACTGGATCAAAGGTGAGTCGCCTCACAACACTGGCCATTACATAAATATTACAGCTCTTTGATCAGATGGAGTCCTGTGTAAACAGTGTATGAAGATAGTTTGCATTATGCAATTTAAATGCAAGTGAAACTAGAATATAGAATATTGTGGGTTTGTGTGGTGTCAGCTCCAGGCCTGATGCGTCTGATGCGTTTGTGTGGTGTCAGCTCCAGTCCTGCTGCTACAGGTGCAGCAGGACTGTCTCGACCAACTCCACTGGAACACACAGGCTGATGAGACAGCAGCCATCCAGAGACGAGTACTGGAGGAGAGAGGAAGAAGAGAGGGAGCAAGACCAGCCTCAGAGCCGGGCGAAATAATCGATTGCAAAGCATTACCCAATCAGCAAACAGATCCCGCCCCATTCACTCTGAGACATTATGAAAAGAAACATTGTGAAATGAAGTCATTATGAAGAACCACTTTGAAAAATGTAATTCTGAATATCATCATGTAATTAAAAATAAAAGACATTTGAAAAATAAAAAAATGTTTTTATGAATAAAAATACAATTAGGCTCAATATAGTCATGTAATTATGAAAACAATAATTATGAAATAATATTTTGTAATATTTTGAAATTAAAGACAAAAATCAATTGATTATTCATTACTGATGATATTATATATTTCTGTATTTATTTGTGTAATTATTTATTTCACTGACATATTTATTTATTAAATTGTGACTACTTTGGTCCTCCATAGCTCAGAAAAAGAGACGTTGTTGTAAGAAGGTCCAGTAGTTATTAATACAGAAACTGAACACACAAAAAAATGATAATAACTATTTAGGTTTGATTATCAATTCCACAGGATGTTTTAACTTGGCTGTGAATGAACTGAAAGAGAAAGCAAGAACAGCTTTCTACGCCATCAAAAGAAAAATTCCAATTGACATCCCAATTAGGACCTGGCTCAAAATTCTAAATTCAGTAATACATCCAATTATGCTATATGGTAGTGAAGTGTGGGGTCCTCTAGCCGATCAAGATTTCTCCAAATGGGAAAAACAGCCACTGGAAGTCCTGCATGCAGAGCTGTGTAAAATCATCCTGGGAGTCCAGAGGAACACGGTCAGTAAGGCCTGCGGGGCAGAACTCGGCCAGTATCCCATCATCATGGACATTCAGAAAGGAGCCATCAAATCCTACAAACATCTCCGATCCAGCGACCCCCGCTCCTATCGGTATAAAGCTCTTCAGTGCCAAGAGTCCAACAAGGACAAGAAGAGTTCCTTCTGGACACAAACACCAGGGATTCAGGACTATCCTCAGTCTCTCTGGACCAACCAAATCATTTCAAAACAGAAAGAAAAATATATCACCTATTGGAAGGAAAAAACAAAAACACAAAGCAAATTAGAACTCTGTCTGACCCTAGACAGAGAGTACACAGTGGCAGAATATCTGACCATGTGACCAACAGCAAACTGAGGAAATCCCTTCTGTTTTTTAATTGGCTAAGGTGATATTTTGCTGGTTTATGTTTCCTCAGAAACACAAGTGACATTATAGCTGCTGCGCAGCGGTGAGTCGGGGCCGGGCATTTTGGGGAGGCAGAGGAAGAAGAAGAAGAAGGAGTTAGAGGAAAAATAGGAAGAGGAGGAAGACAAATGAGGAATACATGAGGATCCATCAGCAGACCTGTCTGGACCAAAATTAGCATTAAATCTTGAAGTATCTTTGAAATCATGAGTCTCTAATCCACACAGAACAATGCCTGAGTAGACATAAGCATGTTCTTTCAGCAGTACCCGGGGCTCCAACTCACAACCTTTGCCACCAAGGGCAAGTCTTGATCATGTTGAGCTACCTGAGAAGTGGGATCATTAGAGGAGGCTTCACACTAGAACTTAGCCAACCACCAGGTTGCAGGATAACAGCTGTCCATGCATTTACAGGCATATTTCAAACTAGTGTCAAATATTCAGTATTCAAGACAAAATTCTGAAAATTTGCATACTTCATCTAGACAACATAGAGATGTCTGTAATTTTTTTTTTTTTTTACAAAGATTGATTGCTCCATAAGCCAAAAACCGATGTTTAAAGATGCTCTATTTCCATTGACTGCAATAGTTTACATGAGGGCAAAATTCAGTTTTTGAGATAAAATTCTGAAATTTTACACACTTCATCTACCATGACTGGAAAATGTTGTCATTTATTTTCATGAACATTGGAGATTTATTCCGTGAGAATTTGCAGTAGATGTTTACAGTACTGTTTACAGTAAGACATTTTGATGCACTATGGGCTAAATTTTTGCTAATTCAAAAATCTGGCTGGATCGTTTGTAGAGGACAGTCTGAAGATGCAGTGTAGCAAGTTTGGTGTCAATTGAGCAAAAAATGTGGGAGGAGATAGGTTTAATTAGTTTTACAGTTTTTGAGAAAAACAGAGTGATGGACTTCATAATTCCTGGCAGCTCGAAGCATCTGAACATTTCTGCTCACTTGGGCCTACATTTTGGTGAAAGTTGTGTAGCGCCACCATCAGGACTATTAGCCCACAATTGCAGTTGAGGAAGTTTGGCAGTGAACTGGACCTATGTGCAAAGTTTGGTTTATTTTCATGCATGGGAAGGCAGATTTCCTCGGAGGAAGAAGAAGAAAAAGAAATTGGGAAAAACAATGATGATAATAATAATAATGATAGGATAGTATAGCTCAGTGGTTCCCAACCTGGGGGTCCCGACCCCCACTAGGGGGCGCCAAAGCTCCACTGGGGGGTCGCGAAGCCCTCTTGATTTTAAGGGTGTAAGAATTTTTATATATATAAAATATACATGTCTCAGCATTTAATTCATTTCTGTGAAGAAGACAACTAAATTTAAGGGTTATTTTATACGTTTATTTATTTAGAAAGCATTTAGCAGTCCAAGCCAGCTAAATTACCTGGTCCGCTCTGGTCACCATCAAAACAAAGGCACGCAACAGGCTTGATGTGCACAATGACTTATGTTCACACCTGACATCCCATCACTGGCTCAAGAAATGCAGGCTCAGAGCTCTCATTAAAAGCCAGGCTGCTTGGACTATTAAAACGTATGTAGGATAGTGAAATTAAAAGAAAATCATAAAAGAGACATAGAATTGTGTTCCTAAAAATACAAGGAAAAATCGTCTGATACATTGCAATATCCACAGGAAATAATCTGTTCAGAATTTTATACAAATTGCTAATTTTACACAAACGTCCTGCAGATATTAAGTTCACTATTTAGGTTCATTGTACAGTTAATTGTTCTGTGCTGTTATTGTTTTTTATGCAATGAATGTAATGAAATATACATAAAGATATTTCAAAATAAGTAGGCTACTTTTTCACCTTTTTTGTAATTGTATGTGGGTGGGGGGGGGGGGGGGGGCGGTGGGGGTCGTCAGTGTATACAATGGTAAAATAGGGGTCCCTTAAGAAAAAGGTTGGGAACCACTGGTATAGCTGACCTGCACATATTCATATCTCAGTTGTTTTCACGGTCTGCGATTCTTTCAAAGGAGACTCTGTACAGCTGCTTCATCCTGATTCTGTTGCGTTTCAGTAGACGAGACAGTGCAGAGAGACTCACTGTGTTGACTTTTTGGAATATGGTGTTATCTGCCATTATGTGGTCCTGCAGTTCTCTGAGTCTGATGCAGTTATTTGCATTGACCATATTTACAATGTGGGTCTCCTGCTCTGGGGTGAAGACCTCTTCCACCAGATACTGGTTTTCTTGCAGTTCTGTAAAAACATTTGAATGGTTTGAGAGATAGATCCTTCTGCTTTTCTCATTTGCTTGAACACATTTCTCCTTTCAGAAGTTACATTTTCAAAACAGTTCACACACAGGCCTAAACTGAAAGCTGGCCAAAATGACACATTTTGTTTGCAAAATGCTCTAAAGCTCACAAAACATTAGAAACACGCAACAAAAGCAAATATTTCCATCAAACAACACAACTTGTGGTCAAATTAATATATTCTTTCAATTAATCATTACACAATGGACAACAAAATACAAAATACAGCTATCATCAACCTTAATTTGTGCTATATGCCTGTGCCATTTGTTGATACTTTACATAGTTATAGTATGTGCCAAAAAAGGCAAGACCTAGTCTTGTTTCCATACTTTTCAAACTCAGAAATGCTGAATACTGTAAATAAAAATAAAATAAACATAAAAGCAACCAAAGGAAACTTATGGGTGGAAATATCCAAAAAACAAAATAAAGAGTTGAAATACTCAGAACTTCACATTTAGTCCATTCGTTCCTGATGATTAGGCCACAGGTTCTCATCAACATCGCATTGGATGTTTTCCCTTGCAATGCACCTCGGGAAAAACCTCGGGAAAAGACAGTTTGTTCTGCCAACAGTGCAATACAGTAAAGCTGAAGTACACAGTGGTATACAGTAACATTGTGACTTACCTATTCTCATACCGAAAAAGTCTGACAATAGATGACGATTGCAAATAGCAACACAGAGGTGGCATCTTTTATAGATGGATAAGGACTGATTGCTGATTGAAGAGTTGTGCAAAGGAGTTTCACACAGGTGCATTAGAGATTCATAATTATGCAAGTAATTTCTATCAGATGTGAATAGATGTTTTCCTTTTGTTTAACACAGTTAATCCAATAGAGTTTTGGGTCTTTCTATGAGATCTGCGTTCACTGTTTTGAAAAAGGGTGTGAAAAATGTGTGAAACCAGTGAAAAAGTGTTGACACATTTGCAAGAGACGACTTCTGCTGTGCTAAGAAGGTGATGATGAAGATCAAGTGGATCCCAGTTTCATTAAGCGTGTCTTAGCAATCGAGAAAAACTGTTAAGTACAGCACATATTACTGTACCAGTAAGACTACAGCACTTACAGTTACCTACCGGTTCTCATTTGGAAATATCCGGATGATGCCTGCAGCAGTATAGCGGCTCAGATTTGGTTGAACCCGTTGCCCAGCCTCCCTCATGCTCATCCCATGGTTGACAACATGGTCAACCAGTCACTCTCTTATTGTGCTCCTGACTCCCCTTCCTCTTCCTCTTCCCCGTCCTCTCCTTCTCCCCCGTCCTACTTCACCTCTTCCTTCTCCTCCTCTTACTTCTTTACCTCCCCGTCCTCCTCTTCCTCCTCTAGTTCTCACCCCTCTTACTCTCTGTCCAATATTGGCCTCCATTGTTGTCCAAACCAAATGTTTACCTGTGGCCTACAGTTTTTCACAACTGCTTACACACATATTCTGAAACTAGAAAACTAATTTTCTCAAAACTCTAAACACAAAACCACAAAATGCAAAACTCCACAAATCACTGGCAAAATGAAACACTGCATTCAAAACCATTTTATCTCTTTTCAAAATGTTATTTTGCAATAAAATGACACATAGTAGCATGGTGTAGAGAGGCGTAACAGGCATGCAGCCTACTCTCTACACCAGGGGTCAGCAATTAGGTTCAACCATGGGCCAGTTTTTTCATGATTTTTCATTGGGGGGCCGTTACGCAGGCCTATATGTTTTTTTTATTTATTTATTTTAATTCATTTACGAATTAAATAGATTAAATAGATTTATAACAGTGTTAAGGACTGTATCTGAGGGGGAATAAATGGCATCAACACACCATGTCTGTTTGACTGCCAACCATTTGTGTTTGTGAAGAACAAATCTGTTATGGTTATATAGGCTAAAGCTGTGGAATTAAAACAGTTGTTAGAATTCACACATTAAACTTTAATTTCTGGTAGGTTTAATTTCAGCACCATGCACTGTTCAAATAGCAGCCTTAGTTTTATGGTGTGGGGGATAAATGTATAGCTGTAACAAGGTTATATTGCAATAATTGGGATTTACAGGAGCCTTGTGTTTATGTTATCTACAGTAGATTTGTGAAAAAAATAAGTAAAAGATTTGATGTAAACTATTATAGTCAAAACTTTCATCAGGGGGCCAAATATTTTTTCTGCAGGGCCGAATTTGGCCCACGGGCCGCTATTTGCCTACCACTGCTCTACACCATGCTCCTGTTCTTTATAGTAAACTGTAGTCCTGTTTCTGAATGTCTGGATGATGGAAGCAGCAGTGAAGCTCAGGTTGGTCTGGACTCTCTGCCCAGCCTCCCTCATGCTCAACCCATGTGGACCACATGGTGAACCAAAGTGACCCGGATCTCATCTGAGATAACTGTTCTCCTTGCTCTTCTTTGTCCCTGTCCTCCTCTTCCTCCTCTTCCTCCTCTTCCTCTCACTCCTCTTCCTCCGTACTGTTCCGTACTGAACTGGCCTTCTCCTATTGGCTGGTCTTTGTGCCAGGTGATGTCACCACCTGTTGTACTCTATAGAGGGTGACATCACAGGGCACAGAGACCAGCCAATAGCAGATGACCAGTTCAGTACCCTACTTTTCACCATTAGGTGTCAGGCTTCACCACAGATTTAGGTGGGGTTTAGTTACTCTTTAAGCACTTGTATCCACATAGAAACTTGATACCTAAGCATAATTTTATGATCCATTACCCATCTTCTATAAGGAAAATTGGCCCCTTATTACATATGTGGTGTATGAGGTTTGAAGCCAAACACAAGCTGTGCTTATCACTGGGAAACCTTCTCCCTGAAACAAAATGAGTACGGGCCAATTAAATCTTTTTCCCTCAGAGATGAGAATGTGGTCAACAATGAAATGCTTGAAATGATCTTGTCAAAAGATGTTTTCTCAACTAGTTGGGTTAAAGTTGATGGTGTGTAGAGTATAAAGCTGGACTTGTTATTTGCAGTGCAATGGAAGAAGATATGCCAGTCTTTTGTCAAATATGTGATATACTTTTGGTTGAAGATCAATTTTTTTTTTTTGACAAACAAGCTATTCACAGAGAATTTTGATGACCACCATCATGCATTCACAGTATTACAAAGTGAGGAAAGGTGTATAATAACAATGTCTGAGCTTAAATTTCATAAACCGTTTGATATTCAATGCTCATACAATGTTTCAGATGAAAGTTTGTACATTATACCTTCATTCACAATTCAACTGTATGAATGACTGCAAGGGAGAAATGTTGTTATTTTTGAAAATGATTATGTTTATTGGAATTCTTATAATTAATATAAGTATATAATTAAATTTATATATATATATAGTTAATTAAAAAAAAAATTTCAGTGTAGATAGCTTGACACTTTAGGGAGTGAAATTAACACTACCCAAATAGTAAAAAATGTAACTCAGAGCAGTGTTACTTGTCTAATGCCTTAGTGTTACTTTAACTCTGTTTTGCGAGTTAAAGAAGGAACTCTGGCACAGTGTTAAATGTTTAACTATTTAGAAAAAGTTAATTTAGCTCTGGAGAGTGTGGAGCTGTATAAACCGGAAAAAGTGTTGAAATCAACTCTGTGGGAGTTAATTCAACACTGGACTTTTTGCTGTGTACCACTGCTACTTACATAGCATTGGAAACTATGCTTGCAAGTGTTAGTGCCCATGTTGTGCTGACTTTTTCTGTAATTTCATTTGCAATATATGACTGCTTTTTACACAGTAACATTTTTAATCATGCTTTTGATTGTTATGGGGTTTCCATGAATACTCTGTATACACCCCTTGCTATGTTTGAAACATTTTCAAGCACATGTGAACTACCTTCTGTCAATATCTTCCAACCTAACCAACAAAAACAACTCATCTGCTGTGTGTCTATTAACAGCTCAGCAGTGTATCCTTAGGAACTTCATTGTATTTCTTTATCTCTCTTTCTTCTCTATCTTACATCATTACATTGCACACACTTCCCCTTTTTTGCAGAGATGGCCCCTCAGCAGAAACCACAAACAAGGAGTGGATTGAGTGTGGGTCTGTGGCCCATCAGACACTAACAGAAATAGTATGCTGGCTGAAAGACGTCCATAAGTACCTGCATTTCAGGTATGTCAAGATAAGCTTGTGTGCTGCCTATGATATCCCCAATGAAATGCGTAATGTCAGTGTCACTATCACATCTGCACGGTTGTTGTATTACACCAGTATAGTATAGAATACTTTATTATCCTACGGAAATTTGTTTTGCAATAGTAGGCATCGGCATACACATACAACATGACACAAAGGATCAAGAAAGCAGAAGTGTTTTCTGATGTTATTACAAAAACAGGAAGCAAACTTGTCATGTTTACTGTATGCTCTAAGGTCAGCCGCTGATCTGAAATCTTTCCATAACCACATCCTGATGTACGCCAGCAAGCACGTCTGCTTCAGCCCGCCAGTGTATGAAGCTTGGCTCCTTCTAGCTGCCCTGGACTGCAGCCGCCATGTCCATAGACCAGCCAAGAGGAAATCTGATGGCAGTTATCGAGCGCTATAAGTTGCAAGAGCATTTTTAACTGAATATCACGTCCATCCTCCTATGTCAGGTTATTTTGGAATAAAATAAAATAAAAAAAAGATCCTATACCACATGTCCTGAAATGTCATCTTTCATGCATAATTAGATTTACTGATATCACAGAGTTTAACATGTTTGTGTGATTAATACTGTGGTACAGTGTTGTAAACAGCCAGGTTGCAGTCAGAGCTCAGTGCTACAGATCGATAAGGAAGAAAACCACATAAGCTCAAGGTTCATTAGGAGCTAATAATATCCATATTCTTTGGACTGGCTCCTCTTTCTTCCACATTAGCATCAAAATATACTTAAAGTAGCAAAAGTAAAAGTAGTCATTATGCAGAATGGCCCATTTCAGAATTATGTTATTGGACTATAATTATTGATGCATTAATGTGTTCATCACTTTAATGTTGCAGCTGGTAAAGGTGGAGCTAATTTTAATTACTTTATATACTGCTGGGTATCTTAACCTATAAAAATATATCAAATTTATTAGTTGATTTATAATTTGTATTAATAATCTAAATCTGAAAAGTAACTAGTAACTAAAGCTGTCAAATAAATGTAGTGGAGTAAAAAGTACAGACCAGAAACTACACCTTCCACTGCTCTTTTGTTGGATATGGTGAGCATTCTGCTATACAAAAATTATTTGCTATTTGAAAATGATTTTTATCTTCAAAAACAGGGGGCAGCAATGGATTCAATTTTTTCACCTGACTATGCTGGGTTACTTATGGGCCATTTGGAAAATAACCCTTTTCCCCAGCATATGTTAATGTGGAAATGCTATATTGATGATTGTTTTCTCTTATTTAAACGGCCACAACACAAATTCGATGAGTTTCTAGAGTATCTTAACAACATGACTCCATCTATTAAATTCAATGCTGAGGTCAGCAAGAGTGAGGTATCCTTTTTGGACACTAGAGTACGCCCCACATGTGGTACTCTGTCCACCACATTGTACAGAAAACCCACTGACAGGAATAGCATTTTACATGCCTCTAGTTTTCATCCCACCCCTCTCAAGAAGGCTCTTCCTTATTCCCAGTTTCTTAGATTGAAGCACATTTGCACAGATACTCTGGACTTTGAGAAGGAGGCTAAGATTATGTATGGGCCCATACATTCTCAGAAATTCTCAGAATCAGAATCAGAAATACTTTATTGATCCCCGAGGGGAAATTGGGTTACACTGCAGTTGTTCACATTGTAGAAGAGAATATATATATGCATAGAGAAATTATAAGAAATTATGAGAAAAATAGAAATAAGAAAGTAAGAAATATGTAAAATATGTGCATTATACTACAATATAACAATGAGAATAATAATATAGAAATAAGAATTGTACAATATGTGCATCATACTCCAATATATACACCATTTACAAATGAAATATTAATCCATCAATAAATAGTTCAAATTAAAAAGGGATTTACAAAAACAACCATAAAACAGTCAATAAGTACATAATTTAAAAATGCATTAATGAATTCATAAATAAATAATAGAATTTAAAAATCTAAAATGCAGTTTAAAAAGAGAAATAAATAACTGGATTCACAAATTGAATTAAGAATACAGATTTTAATCAGGCATTTAAAAGGGCAATTTCCTTTCCCATTTCCATTTCCCCGCTGCTTTTCCTTTTCCTATTAGCTATTCGATTTGCTTACCTCTAAAACTTACCTGAGGTAGGCACAAATTAATTTTTAAAGCGGTTGGGTTTACAGTGAGGGACTCTATAACGTCTGCCAGAGGGCAGGAGCTGGTACTCAGAGTGGAGAACATGGGAAGGATCATGCTTGCTTGTCTGATGACATACAGTGCCTATAAAAAGTGTTCACCCCCTTGGATGTTTTCCCCTTTTATTGCTTTTATAAATGGAATCATGGTCAATAAAATGTGGCTTTTTTTGACAAGAATTTACAAAAAAAACCTCTTTAATGTCAAAGTGAAAACGGATTTCTACAATGTAATGTAAATTAATTAAAAATATATAATGTAAAATAAGTGACTGCATAAATATTCACCCCCTTTAAAGTGACTGACCTAATTCAACAGAGGTCCAGCCAATTGGTGCTAGTAGTCTCACAACTAGTGAAATGGAGATCACCTGAGTGCAGTGAATGTGTCTCAAGTGATTGTAGTATAAAGACACCTGTGTCTGGAAGGTCCAGTCACTGGTTAATCGGTATTCCTGGCTACAATTACACCATGAAGACAAAAGAACACTCCAAGCAACTCCGAGAAAAGGTTATTGAAAAGTATAATTCAGGGGATGGATACAAAAAAATGTCCAAGTCACTGAACATCCCCTGGAGTTCAGTTAAATCCATCATTAAGAAATGGAAGGAATATGGCACATGTGTAAATCTGCCTAGAGCAGGCCGTCCTCACAAACTGAGTGACTGTGCAAGAAGGAGACTAGTGAGGGAGGCCACCAAGACACCTATGACTACTCTGAAGGAGTTAAAAGCTTCAGCAGGAGAGACTCTGCATACAACAACTGTTGCCCGGGTTCTTCACCAGTCAAAGCTTTATGGGAGAGTGGCAAAGAGAAAGCCACTGTTGAAGAAAGCTCATATTAAATCTCGACTAGAGTTTGCCCAAAGGCATGTGGGAAACTCCAAGGTCAACTGGAAGAAGGTTCTTTGGTCTGATGAGACCAAAATGGAGCTTTTTGGCCATCAGACTAGACGCTATGTTTGGCAGACACCAAACACTGCACATCACCACAAACACACCATCCCCACCGTGAAGCATGGTGGTGGCAGCATTATGCTGTGGGGATGCTTCTCTGCAGCAGGCCCTGGAAGGCTTGTAAAGGTAGAGGGTAGAATGGATGCAGCAAAATATAGGGAAATCCTGGAGGACAATCTGATTCAGTCGGCAAGAGAACTACGACTTGGGAGAAGATTTCTTTTCCAGCAAGACAATGACCCGAAGCATACAGCGAAAGCTACGCAGAAATGGTTTAAAGACAACAAGGTGAATGTTCTGGAGTGGCCGAGTCAAAGCCCAGACCTCAGTCCAATAGAGAATTTGTGGCTGGACTTGAAAAGGGCTGTTCACGCCCGATCCCCGTGCAACCTGACAGAGCTTGAGCAGTTTTGCAAAGAAGAATGGAGTAAAATTGCAGTGTCCAGGGCCCAGTTGTTCAGAAGTAATCTGTTCAGATTGGATCAAATCTTCAAAATGGGTTGTTCAAAAGAAAAAAAGGATTCTGAAATCGGATTAGATCACGTAATCCAGTCTTGGTTTTGATCTGGATCAAACCTTCAGTATGTGTTGTTCAAAACTTTTTAGTAGGATTGGGATACCTTTGATCCAAAAAATCAGGATTATACTGATCCCAGCAGAAGGGTGGATTCAGGGTGGATTTCAGGAAAAAAAAATGTAATAAAGCTTTAAAATTGGTCAAATAATACAACATTTGTATCATGTAGTGTATATACATTTATTTATATTTTGCACTTGATTTGTTTAACCGTTACAGTGATAAAGTAGATAAAGTAGACATTAGGCTACCTATTAAGACTTTCAGTACAGTAAAAAAAAAAAAGGATTTTGTCCCCATAAAATAATCCCCCAAACAGCTGTCAATATCAAACAAAAATAATATATTTAATTTTAACTGTCATTTATCACTGTATATTAATTACAATGACACAATCATCAGAGATGAACTAGTCAAAAGTAGTTTCTAACCCTTCAAAAAGCTGGTCTCTCCACAAATGAAGAAGAACTCTGAACGTTCTTTATTTTGTTAACTAGCTGACATTTAGCCTTTTTATGATTTAAAACACGTGTTCAAAATATCAATATGTATTTGTGAAGAATGTATATTTGTTTGTTTTTATTTATTTGAAGTGACCCCACACTGGCTATTCTACCTGTTGCTCTTTACATAGCTAGTAGCCTACATTGTGATATGTAGTCCCATTTAGAGCACTGGTAATCCGGATTTGGTAATCTTGAAAAATTTGTATCTGGATCAGGGTGATCCAATCCAATGTTGCTTTGAAAAACCGGCACAAAAGTAAGATGGATTACCTGATCCTGGATAGCAAAACATAGGATTTCCAAATCCGGATCATTCTGATCCAGATTAAACTTTTTGAACAACTGGGCCCAGATGTGCAAGCCTGATTGAGACCTATCCACACAGACTCAGTGCTGTGATTGCGGCCAAAGGTGCATCTACTAAATACTGACTTGAAGGGGGTGAATATTTATGCAGTCACTTATTTCACCTTATATATTTTTAATTAATTGACATGAAATTGTAGAAATCTGTTTACACTTTGACATTAAAGAGTTTTTTTTTTGTAAATTCTTGTCAGAAAAGCCACATTTTATTGACCATGATTCCATTTATAAAAGCAATAAAAGGGGAAAACATCCAAGGGAGTGAATACTTTTTATAGGCACTGTATATTAAGGACTGATGTCCCCTCAGGAAGGAAGAGGTGGCTTTGCTTTTTTGTATCCAGTGATGACACCCTTCCTTTCTGTTCTTGTGGTTATGCCTCCCCAAAGTTTATTCATCATGATGAGAATGTAAGACACGGTTCAACACTTTAGTGTTGAACTACACAGGAGTGATAACTGCACCCGATTGCAACAAGAATGATGCCATTTCAATACAAAGAAAGTATGGACTACAAAGGTAAACCTATCTTAAAAACTATCACACAAGCTTTACTTTAGAATGAAAGAACACAGAAAGGAAATCACTGAAACTAATGTTTGGCATCTGTTCCAAAAGCCAAACTTCATTGCCTATCAATTTAAGCAGAATTCCTCATCAGACTGCAGAGTATCGCTGTTCGATTTTACAGAAAAATACCATAAAATAGATAACTTTTTATTGCCTTTAATCACTATTTTTGCGTGGCATTTCTTAATTAATTATGTAGTATATTAAATCAAGTGACAAAAAAGATTGGGAGAGAGTGAATTACATGCAGTAATTGCTTTCCCTAATGATTGATAGTGGTGCTCTTTACATGTTAGTGCTGTGTCCAGTTTTTTATCATTGTGTTTTGCATTTTATAGTTCTGTTTTTACCATTGTGTTTTTGTATTTTATTCCGTTTTTGCATTTTTTTTATTTCAGTTTTATCATTATGTTTCTGCATTTATCCTTGTTGTTGCATGTAACAATGTATCATGTAATAACAAGACAAAATGTAATACATTTTCACTTCATTATATAATCAATGTGTGTGTGTGTGTGTGTGTGTGTGTGTGTGTGTGTGTGTCTCCTGACATTTGTGTGTACCAGTACTTAGATGTTTGTGTCAGTATAACACTATAACACAGTGTTGTGCAGTTTCTATGTCTCTATGAACCCTCAAGTACAGTTTCTATTAAGCTAAGGAATACAGTGACACTTAATGTTGTTTTGAATGAAAGATACTAATCTACTGAACTAATAGTATCTTTTTAAAATGAATTTTGAGTCAGTATGATTCATGCTAGAATGCATAAAATAATTTTGTTATAATGTTATAACGATTTTTATGAATGAAGACATCCATTTTGGTTGGTTATTACATAATGCACCATATTATTACATTTTCATCAAAAAAAAGTTATTACATTTTGTTGAGTTATTATATAATGCGTTTTACATTGCATTTTATATCTCTGTTTTTATATCCGTTTCTGTCTTTGTATTTTATCCTTCTTTCTTCTGGAAAGCACTTTGTGCTCTATGCTTGAAAGGTGCTATACAAATAAACGTATTATTATTATGATAGATTGACTCAAACTCATGACAGCAACAGTACATTTAACAAACAGTTTGCTGTCTCAGATATGCCCTATGAAAAAAATTCAATTATATTGTTCCATGTGTTGTATTTTAAAAGCTTGTTATATTATCCATTGTGTCAAATCTCCATCTGAAAAGTAACTAAAGCTGTCAAATAAATGTAGTGGAGTAGAAAGTACAATATTTCCCTCTGAAATGTAGTGGAGTGGAAGTATAAAGTAGCATCAAATGGGAAATACGCAAGTAAAGTACAAGTATCTCAAAATAACATAGCAGCGACTGCAAATCACTGTGTCACAACTTCAGTATTACACTTATTAAAGTGCATTGACAGCAATACACTGAATTTCTGGAGCTCCTCTCACACACCCTTGCTTCACCCTCTGTTGTTGTTCTCCCGCCCCCCAGCCAATGGTAGCTAAGGAACTTGACGTTGCCTCATGACTGATCAATAAGAGGTAGAATACAACAAACAGCATTATAGGATGTGAAATTAGAATAAGCAGGCTAGTTTGTAACACTTCCCCACGTATAACCAACTGTACCTTTCAACCGAACTTCTTCACTGTCATCAGTAAATTGCACTACTCCCCCATGTAAATGGTTACAGACATTTAAACACTATATTACATACACACAGAAAACAGAAAATATCCTAGGATTTATGAACAAAATAACCCAGGGGGTTACACTATGAAAACAATTCAATTATATTGTTTCTCCCATGTGTTTTCTTGCTGTTACCCACTAGATGGCTCTGCTGTGGACCGCCCACCTGCTTCTCTCTGCCTGCTCTCTGAAGAACTAGCTGATAAACCCAGACTCTCTCCTGAGGACGTCGAGTATCTAGGCTACATGAAATGCCACAGTGCTCCTTGGAGCTCACACTTCGACGAATGCCTCCAGCCATCCAAATATCCCATCAACTCATTCACGGGCAAAAAGGAAACGCTCACAACCAGCAAAGAGACTCTAGACCTGCGCTCCTCCGGTCAGGGACCCGACCGTGGAAGCTGCACCCTTGAATCCTCCCGGTCAAAACGGTACAGTCCACTGGAGGTCCGTCCTGACATCAGAGCGGTGTATTCTGCCATCACCGGTGCCTATAACCTGCCGTCCCCCGAGCCAGAGGCCACATCATCATATCAGAAAGGCGATCAGGGTAACAGGCAGCCCGAAAGGCAGCGGGACGACAAAGAAGAAGCCATGGAGATGGGGACTGTCCAGAAGAGACGCGCCTGTAGCCACAACAACTAATGGGCCTCTCTCTCTACATGAAGTCTACCCTTTTCTTACTTTTTATACTTCTTACTTTTTACAATAAAAAAAAAAAAATTATAAAGTTATATTTGGCTTCATTATTTGGTATCTATTGTTGGTGGTGTGCTGCACTGCCAGAAATGACGGGAGAGTCAGCCAGTGGTGGAAAGTAAGTAAGTAAGTGCATTTACTCAAGTACAATTCTGAGGTACTTGTACTTTACTTGAGTATTTCCATTTTATGCTACTTTGTACTTCTACTCCACTACATTTTAGAGGGAAATATTGTACTTTTTGTACTTCTACTCCATTACATTTATTTCACAGCTATTGTTACTTTTCAGATCAATATTTTATATTTAAAACATTTGATCATCTTTATAAAATAGCATTGTTATACATTAGACTACCCAAAAGTATAGCTAAATTGTTAAGATTAGCTTCACATTGACAACTTTACAATGCTGCTTACATGTACATGTATGTAAATAAATCAGTATTAATATTCCAATAATTTATGAAAAATATAACTCTAAATGGGGACAGTTTGCATAATGAGTACGTTTACTTTGATACTCTAAGTACATTTTGCTGCCAATACTTATGTACTTTTACTTAAGTAAGATTTTGAATGCAGGACTTTTACTTGTAATGGAGTATCTTTACATTGTTGTATTGCTACTTTTACTGAAGAGTGACTGAAAAGATCTCAGTACTTCTTCCACCACTGGAGTCAGCAACCACTCTGCCTTCCTCTCTGAAACAGTAAATTCTACTTCAGGGTTGGTTGCCAGATTTTCATCTTGGTAAAACCAGACATTGTGCGCGTGCACCAGCAGCGTAGGCAGTAATGGGCCTGGGTGGCACTGGCCCACCCAGCCAAGTTTGATCAAAATACATTTTGTTACAAAATATAAACATTTCTGTAAGAAAAGAAATAAATATAAACTTGATTTATTGTTGACTTGTTGTGTGGTTAATTTGTTTTCTGATTAAAACGGAACTGTTGAAACAAGTTGTAGGAAGTCTCCGGAACGTAATTGGTTGCTCTGGTTCTGACAGGCAAACTTCTCAAACCATGCTTGGAACTTGAGCGATCCACGGACACGCTGGAGCTCCAAATCCGGAGCAGTGAGCAAATACTGACGTTACTCGACATAATATTAGAAGTACTCAGTGGTGGAAGAAGTACTCTGATCCTTTACTTAAGTAAAAGTACCAATACAGCAATGTAAAAATACTCTGTTGCAAGTAAAAGTCCTGCATAAAAAATCCTACTTAAGTAAAAGTACATAAGTATTAGCAGCAAAATGTAGTTAAAGTATTAAAGTAAAAGTAGTGGTTTGGTCCCTCTGACTGAATTTTATTATATATGACATCATTAGATTATTAATACTGAAGCATCAGTGTGTAAGCAGCATGTTACTGTTGTAGCTGCTGGAGGTGGAGCTAGTTTGAACTACTTTATATACAGTTAGCTAGTTTAGTCCAGTGGTTCCCAACCTAGGGGTCGGGCCCCTCCAAAGGGTCACCAGATAAATCTGAGGGGTCGTGAGATGATTAATGGGAGAGGAAAGAAGAAAAAACAAAGTTCTGATACACAAATCTGTTTTCAGTTTTTGGATTTTTTCTCTAATCTTTGATTTTTGCTGAAATATTGGACCATTTGACATTTATTGAAATGAAACCATGTGAGGTTTAGAGGGAAAATCACTATTTGGTGGAGCTGTTTATTATATAAAAATCATTCATCTGAAATGTGACCCGACTACACACTGCTTTTTGTAAGACGTCAAAAGCCAAAAAGGTTGGAAACCACTGGTTTCATCTTTAACAATGTGTTGTATTTTAAAAGCTTGTTATATTATCCATTGTGTCAAATCTCCATCTGAAAAGTAACTAAAGCTGTCAAATAAATGTAGTGGAGTTGAAAGTACAATATTTCCCTCTGAAATGTAGTGGAGTGGAAGTATAAAGTAGCATCAAATGGAAATACTCAAGTAAAGTACAAGTATCTCAAAATTGTACTTAAGTACAGTACTTGAGTCTACACTCACATTTCCAAATGGGGAAAAGTAACCAGTTTGTTTAATCTGTTGTAATCTACCATGAATATAACAGTTTGTGATCAATCATGGATATTTGATCAATTATCAAAATCTGCAGATCACTATATTTAGCACACAAAGAATTGAGCTTTCTTCACCCAAAAGGTGTGTATGGTAAACGAACATCTTTTCCAAAGCTAAATGTATTGTGAATAGTTGCTGCATGTAAATTGTATGCAGCAATCCTCATAGGAGCAGTTAACAAAACACAAATGTTGTCAGGATGACGACACGCTGTTGACAATAACCTCATATTGAATAGCTTTTATTTAATGGCTTTTTCCTGTCACTGCACCACCTGTAATAAATACATGTAATGGATCTGGCTTTTTTCCCCTATTAGTTTGTCTAAGCACCATTGTTGTATCTGATAAAAAAAAATAGACAGCTGTATCTCATTGAGATCTAATTAAAGCCAAACCGTCACTTCTGCACGTTATTTCTCTTTTCCAAATGTGCAACTTCTTTACTACTAATTGCTAAATCTGGAATATTTTCCTCATGTTCTTCCACTGTCTGTTCTTTGTCATTACGTTCTTGTTCACACTGTAAACGCTCTAGTTCTTGCTCTGGGCACAGCTTGCACCAGGCATCCTCTATCACACCATCAGTATCAGTCGCATTTTGGATGTTATCCAATTCATCCGCTTCAAGTTCAAACTTGCTTCTATTCAAATCGACAACTGACTTGACCGAATGTCTTGATCCATCACTAAACCTCACATGACTATTCTTTTTTTTTGTGACCAACTTTTTATTAGTTTTTCCACGCCATCCTCACAAGGTGGCATAAACATACAAATATACAAATTATACACACACAAAAAAAAAGAAAAAGAAAAGGGGGACAAGGAGCCATCCCCTTGCCCACTCCGCCTCCCACACCCTTCCCCCCACCCCTCTTGCCGCGTCACAAATAATATAGTGTTGCTTAACTGCAATCATATAAATTCATCTATTCACATTAATATAACATATCATAATTGTACACAAAACTAGGCATGTACCCCTCACACTCGCCCTTCCTCGTATAAAAATATACACCTATCTACAATCATATTTTACATGAAAGATATCACCAGATCAGCAGCTCTTTTAACGGCCTCTAATGTTTCTCCTTTCGCATTGTTTGCAGATGCAATTGACAATTCTAAGTCTAGTACATTATGAAAGGAAGATATCCATTGATTAATCGATAGAGTATGTGGGGGTATCTATCTTTTGATAAGGATCTTTTTGGCTGCAATTAAGCCAGCAAAAAGAACCCTTTTCTGATGGTTTAATAAATTAAGAGAAGAATCATCGTTCAGCAATAAAATGTTTGGGAGGCACGGTATCTGAACCCCAATGATATCGGATACTATGTCAGTCACTTGGCTCCAAAATTGTTTAACTGAAGAACACTCAAAAAACATGTGTACATACGTACCAATAGACTTTTGGTTACACAGAAAGCATATTGGGCTTGGGATCATCCTCAGCTGGCAACATTTCCTAGTTGACAAATAATATCTGTGGATCATTTTGTACTGTATCAATTGGTGGTTATAATTATTATGTAAGGGAAATGTTGTTCCATATTCTCTTCCAATCAATAGCCTGTCCATAATTTTTCAAATCTACATTCCATACTGTAATAATACCAATATATCCGAGTAATTTCTGTTGCATCTTTTTATATATGTATGAGGTAAGGCCACTTCCACCATTTAAACTCTGTAAGATCTTAACCATTGGATGTGTTGGAAGAGGATGATTCCAGGGTACTCCATATGTACGCATGGCAGTGCGTAGTTGTAAATAAAAAAAAAAAAGATGAGCCAGGTAAATTGTATGTATATTTCAACTCTTGGAAAGACATTAGGCCGTCATTGTTTATTATATCTGAAAAGTAATGTATCCCGCGGGTTTGCCACTGTGGGAATTGGATGGCTTTATTTCCAATACGTAACAATGTATTTTGAAAAATCGGTGTATTATTATGCCAGTCTACTTCCCATTTACACAATTTCTCTATATGTTTCCACACCTTAACAGCTTGGCCAATAATTGGTCCAAATTTATGGACACAATCTTTAAGAGACATAGCAGAGAACAGTATATCTCCAAGTTTAAGTGGTGAAACTATATTTTTTTCAATTTCAACCCAGGATACATTTGTCCTTTCTTCAAACCAATTTTTCAATGCTCGAAGCATAAAGGAGTAATAATATAACTCAAAATTGGGGACATTAAGGCCTCCACTTTTTTTGTCGCACTGTAACACTGTGTATCTGATTCTTGGATATTGTTCTTTCCAAATATATTTCACAATTCTAGTCTGCAGCTTGTCCCAGAACCCGTCTGGTGGAGGTAAAGGCAACATGCTAGCTAAAAAATTGACTCTTGGTAGAATGTTCATCTTGATAATTGAAATTCGTCCTGCCAAAGATACTGTTAAATTGAGCCAGTTGCTTAGGTCTCCTTTAATTGTTTTGTAGATTCTTTTATAATTCTTTGCTACTATTGTATCTAGTGAGGCATATATATTGATTCCCAAATACTTAAAATTTTGGACAATTTGTATTTCTGTATTCAAATTTAGCTCTACCATGGCACTATTCAAAGGTAAAAGAGATGATTTATTGAGATTAATCTTGTAACCAGATATAGAACTAAATTCGCTAAAGATATTTAAGACATTAGGAAGTGTAGTTGATACCTGATCCATATACAGTAGCAGATCATCCGCATATAGAGAAATTTTATGATCAGTATCTTTTACCACTATCTGCTTCACTTCATCGGAAAATCGTATTTTCTGTGCCAGTGGCTCTAGCGAGATTGCAAATAGTAATGCAGAGACAGGGCATCCTTGTCGTGTGCCACGTTGGATTGAGAATCTGGGTGACCACTGGTTGCCTGTTAGGACCGTAGCACTTGGATTGTTATATAGAATCTTCAGCATATTCATGAATTTCTCCCCAAAGCCCATTCTCTGCATTGTGTACCACAAGAAGGGCCACTCTAGCCTATCAAATGCTTTTTCAGCATCAACTGACAGTATAGCACATGGGGATGAGATGTCTGATGCAGCATGTATTATATGCAGCAGTCTTCGTATATTATCTGATGAAAATCTGTGTTTCATAAAGCCTGTTTGGTCATAATGAACTAATACAGGAATGACCTTCTCTAAACGGCGAGCTATAACTTTAGCATAGAGTTTGATTTCTGAATTTAAAAGCGATATGGGCCTGAAACTTGTGCATAAATTGGGGTTCTTCCCCTTCTTGTATATGAGGGAGATAATGGCAGTATTGATATCCTTGTGAAAACTTCCCTCTTTAATAGCTATATCAATCATTTCTAAAAGTATTGGTCCTAAGTCAGACCAAAACAGAGAATAAAATTCAGGTGGAATGTCATCTATTCCAGGGGATTTACCAAGTTCCATGTCTTCCAATGCTTCAAACAATTCTTTGAGTGTTATAGGAGAATTTAAGAAATCGGCATCATCAGAGGATAAATGAGGTAAGTTCAACCCGACAAAAAAATCATCTAACTTTTTATTTGACGTCTGTAATTGAGATGTATATAAATTCTTATAAAATTGTTCAAATTCTTGATTAATTAGTATCGGATCATATAGAAGGGTACCATCATTATTCATAACTGAAGGGATATGAGCTAATTGTTCATTATTACGAAGTTTGCTTGCTAAAAGGAAGCTCGGTCTACTTCCATCCAGATACTCTGTCTGTCTCACCCTATGGATTAGAAATTTGGCTCTCTTGGTGATTAATGCATTCAATTCAGCTTTAACTTTATATACTTCTTTTTCTTTATCAGGATTTAGACTATTTTGTTGTTCTCTAATCAGGCGTGACCAGGTACATTCTAGATCCGCAATTGCCTTGAGCTCTGCCCTATTATGGGCTGAGGAGAAGGCTATTGCATTATTACGAATATACCCTTTTACAGCATTCCACAGATGTCTAATATCCTTGACTGAATCATAGTTGAAAAGAAGAAACTCACTTAAACCAGTCTTCAACTGCTTGCAAAAATGTGGGTTCTGTAATAATGTTAAGTTAAGTCTCCATCTTGGGGCTCGATTAGACTCATTAGAAAAAAGAAATGTGCATACATTGGCATGGTGGTCTGATATTGACATGTGCACAATTTCAACACTTTGAACTAAATGTACAATTTTAGAAGAAATCAAAATATAGTCTATCCTTGAAAATGTATGATGCCTTGCAGAGAAAAAGGTGAACTCTTTCAATGTAGGATTCTTGGTTCTCCATATATCTACCAGTGCATAATTATTTATTAAGTTGATCAATGCTGAATTGGCTGAAGTATTGCTTAGAGTCTTCTTGGATCTATCTAGCACAGGATCAATTACAGCATTCATGTCACCACCAATAATAACATCATAATCAACCATTTCAGAAATTACTTTTGATAGTGATTCAAAGAACACCGGTTCATATGAGTTAGGTGCATAGCATGCCACCAATGCTATTTTTTTACCACAAAAAACTCCCTGTAAATAGGCAATTCTGCCATCTAGGTCTTTGCCTTTATTAACAATATGTAATTTCAAATTACTGCGAATTAAAATAATTACTCCTTTAGTTTTGTTCTTGGAGGATGAATAGGCAGCAACTCTATAAGTGTTATTTCCAACTTTATGAATATCTTCTTCTAATGTATGGGTTTCCTGGAGTAGTGCAATATCGGCCTTTTTCCTGCCTAGAACATCAAGGCATTCTGCAATCTTTAAATTAGTGTTGAGACCATGTACATTTAATGAAAATACAGCTAATTTAGTCATCATTTATAATAATCCAATTATGTTTTGTGTACTTAATTATGCTTCTTTTAATATAGTTTACACTTACATATAAACATCCATGGGTACAAGTTGGCAAGTTCACTCCCAGTCCCTTTCTTCCCGCATTCCCTCCCACCTCCTCACCCCCAACCCAACCAAAAAGAAAAAAGAGGGTCGACAACAGAATTAAATGCAAAGTAAGAAATTCAATTCCCCTCTTTTGACTCCAACAACTCCACTCCATCTGGCAGAGCCGTGGCATGTAGGGCAGTTAGCTCACACCTTGTGGCCTAATATTCCCTCGACTGTAACAGGTTCCACATTGGTTTTCAAGCATAAAGAGGCAACCTAAATATAAATAGGCCTACTTTTCTTCTCTGTATGTTCATTCAGTCCGTAAACATAGTCCATATTCCACTGGTTTACAGCTTGAGTCTTTGTAATTTAGTTAGCAGTCACTGATTTTGATAGAATTAGATAATGATGAATGAGGAACAATTAAACACAGAAACGGGTTACAGCCATTTTCATACCTGGTAACTAGTTAGCAGCCTGGTTACACATGGCCTGACTGCCATCCAGCGTTGATTTAATTTGCGATTGATAGAATTCCATCGCATCTTCTGCTTTAGTGAAGGCGTGGGTTACCTTGTCAAAAGTAATCAGAAGTTTAGCAGGGTGGACCAATCCATGTTTCAGCTTAGCAGAGCGTAGAAGGCTTCTTATGGTGTTGAATTCAGCGCGATGCTCCCGCAGTTTGGCACTCATGTCAGGGTATATGCTGATCCTCTGGTCGTGGTACTGGAGTTTCCCCCCCATCCCACTGACGAGGCGTTGTATGGTCCTCTTCGTTTCAAAGCTATTCAGCCTGGCGATGATACAACGGTTGCCTTTAGTCGGCCCCGTGCGATGTGCAATATTCACTAAAGGCAGCGGACCCAAAGTCTCTTGGCCAAACAAGTCATGGAGGAGCTTGGTTACATATGCAGTCGGTTTCCCTTGTTCCACTCCTTCTTTCAGCCCAAAAATTTGAATATTAAATTTGCGACTATGGTTCTCAAGCGCCTCCGTTTTCTGCGTCAGCTTTTCATTTTGGCTTTTAAGCAGTTTGTAGTCGTTCTCCAGTTCGGCCAAACGGATCTCAGTTCCGTTGGCTGATTCCTCCAAGTCTTTGATTTTGTTGGCGCTGTCCGACACTGCAACTTGAAGCTTGGATAAAGAGTCCTGTATCGGTTTCAACTTATCATCTAGTGCAGAAGAAATCTCCTCGCGAACGATTTCTCTGATAAGTTTCCCAAGCGATTCTGGATCCATTGAAGTACTGCGTGTGGTCGGCATCCGCGGAATTGGACAAACAATAGCGGCCTGACGTGATTAGTCTAGGCGTGTAGCACAAGCCAGATGCCCGCGGAGATTGTCTTCGATATTATCCTTTTAACACACTTTACTTGATGCTGCAAGAACCTTCTGAAAAAAATAACGTATATTATGTAATTTCGAGGAATAGCCTACTTAGGTGCGAGCTAGAGCCTTCACAGCATGCCACCGGAAGTCAACCGGAAATGCCCTCCACACATGACTATTCTTGTAAAACTGTTCAAATGTTTCACAGTTTGGAGGTTTTAGCTGCATATCTACATGGTATGGCAGAAACAACTGCATAATACTTTGACTTCGGATTTTTTTTTTTTCAGAAAAGCGCACATAACGAACAACTGCAGGTTGTGTTAGTGTTCTTTTAGTAACATAAACACAATCATTGGTTAATTTAATCCGGGTCTGGGATTTTTCATTTTTACTCAAAACACAATATTCTGATGCAAATGTTGCCATACACATGTCATCAAAAGCACTATCATTTGGCCTATTCTTATAACGATCAACAAAACTGGTCATCCACATGTCTTCTGTGGTAAGATCATGTGATGTTGCCTTTTACCTCAACACATTTAAAAGGCAAACTCATTTAACTACATTGTCTCCTGTTGGTACAAACACAACTTTCCTCAAACATTCCTTCACATGCATATTTGTTAACCTATACACAGCTTCTTGAGCACACACACACACACACACACACACACACACCTGTTATGTAGGTAAACACTGCCTAGAGCTTTCAATGCATCTTTTGCACTAACATCTCCGTCTTTAGATGCTTCTCTTTGGGCATTCCCCAACAATCCCATCTCCCTTTCCACCTTTGAAATATAAGAGATGATGTACACTACACATGCATCTGCATCAACAACATACTGGATGTCCATATTTGTATTCCAACATTTTAACAGTGGCTTGCTATAGTGATTTACCCAAACCTCATTAACCTGCCTTTTCAACACATGTGTATTACGACCAAGGAGTTTACATGGAGCCTCAAAAGTTGCTTGATTTACACCTAAATTTAAACAAATGTTCCACACGTTCATAGCTACTGTTCTCATCTGAAAGAGCCTTCTTGATTGCCATCATAATGTCTGCTGCCTGCTCTCTTTTCATTTTATTAGAATCTTTCTGACCCTGAGTTACACATTATTTACCAAATTACCAAATTATCTGTCTTATCTACCTGACACGTTTTTTTTTTGCAATCTTCACTTTTGCCACAACATAAATGCTCGAGCGGCTGCCGGCCTGGGAAAATTGAAACGACAAACAGTGTTTTTCTTTTCACAAGTTTTTGAATGTCGCTTTGAATGCTGCTGCACAGATGTGACAATAATGTCCAATAATGTGTCATCTTGTAATGATAATTCACATGTTACATATTCATCAATAAATTGAATTGCCTCTTCATCTGTGTTTTTAAAATCAATCAGCGGGGCATTCTCGATCCAAAACAGGCAATGGACATGAGGTGAACCACGCTGCTGAAATTCCACCCGATCAAAGTAGTCCTTTATTTTGCCAGTTGGATGCGATGGAGACATAAGCACCTCCCTCAAAACACATTCTCACCGCAGTGACTGGATGCTGTCTCAACTGTCTCTGTTCTACCTTCCTGTTTCAAAATGCTATTAAGAAGATTTGTCCACCGCATATCAGCAGAGGAAAATGAACAAAACCAAGTAGGGACACCAAGCTGATGAACACGAGCTAGCAGGTCACACTGTGCTGTCTGCCAAAAAGCTGGGGTTCCTCTAATAGGTTTAAGGAAACGATACCATCAAACTTCTTCATTGTTCAACAGATCATCACTAACTTTTTGGGACGTACGACCTATTCATTTTTGTAATGCTATCGATACATTTGACTGAACCTGTTCAATCTCAGACATGTACTGAGCAAAAAAAAAAAAAGATATATTCTACATTTTGTGCAAACCTGCCATCAGCATGTAAAATTCTGTTGTTAAAATAACGCGACAATGTCAAATGATTCTCTCTACTCTGATGATATGTATTACATCCCTGTGGAAACAACATAGCCTACAACTCACACCATCTGCTCCACAGCTCAAGGCGGTCCAAAGGAAAGTGCTCTGCAATAGACCAGTACTGGACACCTTAAAAAAAAGAAAACATCATGAAATATTGAATTATCCATACATATGTTATATTTTAACTCCATGTTTTTTGTTAATTACAAAACCATCATGAATACTATGGAAATTATAATATTTAGGGTATTCGATCAGTTTGCCTAAGAAGATATAACCCGTTATACATGTAACTGTAGCCTACTTAAACTCAAATCTTTTTTAAACATAGGCTACCCATATTTATGTTATTCTTGTCTTTTTTTGTGACTGTTTTTAACAATTTAATATTTGATAGCCTATATTTCTTTTTTATGCCTACTACGTAGTTGTTGCTTGCCGCTGTCCTAAGAATGTCTTTGTTCAGAATGACCTTGTGTTATACTGTGCATTTAATAAATAAAAACACTTTGACTTTGACTTACCTTGCACACAAACACCCCACATGATGTTGTGTCTTGTCTTTTATCCTTTGGGTAAACTGCCTGTACAACAAAGTTTTACAGTAAGTAACAAGTGCCGACTCCGGGTGGAATTACAAGTGGACCCACTGTGTGCTTCACGTCGCGCGTGTCATTGACACACCTGTTAACCAGCTCTGTACTGTCGAAAAATTAGTTACTTAAGTAGCCTACAGTACTTGAGTGAATGTACTTAGTTACATTCCACCACTGGGTTTAGGGTTATTCGGGATTGGACCATTTTTGGATATTTTTTTGAATCGCTTTCATACTCGATTTTGGATCAGACAGCGATCATGTAAAAGCAGGCATGCGGCCTGATAACCAGCCCTCTGAAAAAGAAAAGAAAAAAAGGTTGCTTTAAGGCCTGCACGCACCTATGAAGGGAGACGAGGCACAAATCAGGAAAATATTTGCTGAGAAGCTTCGCAGCGGCTACAGTGGATGAGTCATCTTTTACACTCATAATAGTGGATGAGCCTATAGAAGCTTCTATAAAGCCGCTGAAAAGCTTCTTTATAGAAGCTTATCACCGCCTCCAACACAGCGATTACATCTGGGGATGGTCTATACTTACTGTACTTTTCTGTTCTCTCTAATTCGCATCAGCGCAGTGGTGTAGCCTAGTCTACGTCAATAGTTCTCAACCTTTTTCCTATCAAGGACCCCTAATTTAGTCCACATTAGTGCCACGGACCCCCATTTGATGCGATTTTGTCCCTCGGACCCAAATCTGAGAATATTTTTATTGTGAGATATGATTTTGTCCAGAGCTGCATGACTATCTGTATTGTAGGGAGAGAGATAACCGAGAAACTATGATCAAAATAACCAGTCTCCTACATTCTATAATTGTTCTTGTAGCCTAAATGAAATAATGGAGTTTAACGCTTCATCAATTTGCTGGGGACCCCCTAGGATGCCCTCAAGGACCCCTGGTGGTCCCCCGACCCCACGTTGAGAACCACTGGTCTAAGTGATACGCAGGTATATGCCGTATACCCACTTAAAAATGCGCAAGGATACGTGACAATATAGTTTTGTGACAGAACTTTCACTTCAGTGATTTTGTTTCGCAAATACCGGCTAGAGTATAACTGCAATAAAATAAGTTTTGCAGGGGAAGGCATCTCCTCCATTCACACTTCCTTTTCATAAAATTCACCCTGTGCGCTCTGTCTGTTACGAAGCGCGGATCGGGGCGGCTTCCATATAAGGGCTTTGAGTTTGGCCGTGGCCCGGGAACTAGATCTGACGTCACCAACCAACGAACACAGTTACTGGACGGTCATTCCCCCGGCTCGACAGTAGCGTTGCAAGTTTAAAATCAGGTCACGTTAATGTAGAATCACTATTCTATAGTATTGTGGCATAGTAGATATGCGTTAGTGAGTGTGATGGTGCTTATGGGGCGTCGCTCCGGGACGTGTGTAGGAGGCTGGGAGGGAATCATCAAAGTATACCCACTACAATAAATAATAAATAAATAAATAAATTGACTAGACTACACCACTGCTTCTCAGCACATATTTTCCTGATTTGTGCCTCGTCTCCCTTCATAGGTGCGTGCAGGCCTTAAAGCAACCTTTTTTTCTTTTCTTTTTCAGAGGGCTGGTTATCAGCCCGAATAACCCTAAACCCAAAATAAATAAATATTAGCACTACTAGCCTACTGACCTTGGCACTTAACCTAATTCTTTCTTTCTTCCTATATCTTGGCTATTTACATAGCCTAGTCATAGGTGTAATTTACAGTGGGGACGCTGGGGACATGTCCCCACCACTTTTAGAAATGGCCGATTTTGTCCCCATCACTTTTTAAAAGCATAATTTGTTAAAAAATCTTCTGAAAAATAGCTTGCGCCAAGAAATGTTAACTAACAAATGAGAACGCTCTGAGAGGTTTATTTGCACACTAAGAAAACATACAATGCAATGTAAATATAGAAGAAACAAATGCGCATTGTCCAAAAAAAGTAACATAAGCCTAAAAAAAAAAAAAAATTTTCTCACCGTAATTATCTACTCTGACCTCATACCGATCCCCCCATTACATTGCCAAAAATCGCATATGTTGAATACCGTTTAAAAAATGTTTTTTCATCTGAGCCCTTAGTGTTATGTATTATACTGTATTATGCAAAGCCACGGAAGATCCGAGCATTAAGGCAGCAGGTTGAAGGGGGGAATTTGGTCAAGTTGACTGTAATTTCTTTAGATGGACCAAATGTCCAAATGCCCCCCCCCCCCCATGACAGTTCAAGTTTCGGAATACCACATCAGTGCTGTGAGCCAGTCAACCAACTAAATATAGGCTAGTGAGAATAAAAAAATACAGAAAAGATAAAAGTGTAATCAAATATGTGATTCTTCTCATGCTGATCTTACTGAGCTGTAAGTGTCTTCTACAAAGCTTTATGCACAGCTGACATTTTTCTAAATGACTTATTCTATTCCCTCAAAACGCCAAAAGCGCCTCAAAAGCACCACGAGCGGTTAAAACACTATAACGTTCATATACACGTATCTAGAAATGTTGATATGAAACGTATTTTTGGTTCAGAAACGTACATATCCGTGGTTTGCAGAAAAGTAAAATGCCAACATTTTATTCTGACGACTGGGTTGAAATTATATACACTTTCTCTAAGCGTGTTAAACATGAGAGAGAGAGAGAGAGAGAGAGAGAGAGAGAGAGAGAGAGACAGACTGCACAGAGAACACTGCTTTCCAAACACCAATTCGAGTTAACCAAATTATTAAGCAATACAAAGAAACCTATTTGGAACATTGGAATAAAGAAACTAAAAGCCAAAGTAGACTAGAATGTTATCTGACCCTAAACAGAGAATATAAATTGGCAGAATATCTCTCTACTGTCAGAGATAGGAAACAGAGACAGATCCTCACCAGGTACAGGCTCAGTGACCACCAATTGGCGATCGAAACAGGAAGACATAAGAAACCATGGCAACCAAAAGACAACAGAACATGTGGTCACTGTTGGACAGGTGAGGTCGAGACGGAGATGCACTTCCTCCTAAAATGTGAAAAATTCAAATCAGCCAGAGAAATCTACTTTAACAAGTTCAGCTCCAAGTCTCCACTTCAGAGCTTGATGATCAGTCAAAGCTGCGACTTCTACTAGGAGAGGGAAACACAGCAGACCTGAGGTCAGTTTGTAGAAACTTGCCACAACCTGAGGAACAGTGAGTGACCAATACACTTTTATTTTATTTTATTTATTTATTTATTTAATCATTCATTTATGTCCTTTTTCTTTTCTTTTTTTATTAACATAATCTTAATCTCTCAATATCTTGAAACCCCACATATTTGATATTTTTCTCTTTGAATGTTATTGTGTACTGCATATAAAATGTGTGTAACCCTTGTTACCAACAAACATTCATTCCTTCACATAGTTTACTGACCCTCACTCTGTGATGGAGGCTCTGGGTACGGGAGCTGAACACGCAGCAACCCAGTTCCTCTGTCCAGGCACTGACTCACACACACACACACACACACACACACACACACACACACACACACACACACACACACACACACACACACACACACACACACACACACACACACACCTAGACTGATATTCATCTTGATGCTTTGGCAATATTGTCTGTGAACTTTCACGCCAATAAAGCACATTGAATTGAAATTGAATTGAGAGAGAGATGAGGGGGGAAACACAGACAGACAGACAGACAGACATACAGACAGACAGACAGACGCTTGCCTCTCTTACCTTTTTATCTCCATCATATAGGCCCGATGATCACGTAGCCCATTCAAAACTTTGCAGTATGCGGCCAACACATTAGTGACATGGTCACTTGTGACTGGTGGAATTATAGCCCTATCGTCATGAGTCTATCAAAGCGATTTTAGCTTGTTAAAGCAACAGACAGCTACCAGTGACAGGGAAATATCATATAGGCAGGGCTAGAATTATTATTTACAGAATGATTTGACCGGACATTTAAACATCCGGTCGAGCCTTCTGACCGGACCCGGACAATGCATCTGAAAACCGGACAGTCCGGTCGAAAACCGGGCATCTGGCAATTAACCCTCATGAAATATAAAAATTGTAACCTTAAGTATAACCGTCCTTGAGGTAGTCTTTCATCTGGAAATCCAACACTACTACTACTGTTTCTACTAGTATTACTACTGTTGCTACTACCCAACTACTACAAATAGTAATCCAAAAGCGACACATTTTACGCTTTTATTTTGAAGGTAAAACCGCCTCACTTCCAGTATTTATCTTTCGAACTCTAACTTGACAGTTTGTCCACGCCCACTTCTCCAAGGTAGTGGTAGTATACAGACAGATAATATACAGTATTCCCCACAGCCTTAGAAAAAGATAGATAGATAGATAGATAGAACCACACACACACACACACACACAGTGTTGGGAACCCCTGAGACTTAAGACTTAAGTGTTCATATTTAGCTTCCAATTTGTTGCTGTCTTCTGGCTACTGCAGTCTGTCCTCAGGTGTGTGTGTATGTGAGTGAAGATGCCAGCAGGAGAGGGGAAGAGTGACATGGACCGTCTAGGTGTCTTTAAAGAGATGGGCTACATCTCCATAGGAGACAAGTACATCCCAGCCACCTACCGTAAGTACACTAAATAGGCCGACCTGTCTGCCTGCTTGCCTGTCTTGCTGTAAAGTACACTCCTCCAGCTACTGTTAAAGGAATAGTTCACCCAAAAATGAAAGTTCTGTCATCATCTACTCACCCTCATGCCAGTTGAAACACAGGTGAAGTTTGTCCATATAACACACAGGGAGGCTGCCAGCACAACTCCATAGCAGCCTTCTCCAAAACAACTGAAGTCAGTGGGGACCAGTTCTTCAGAGTTCCAAAAAGACCTACAGTATATTTACACCATCATTTAGTGCAAATCTTAACTACAGCTGATTGATTTGCAACAAATAATGGTGTATAGGTCTTTCTATTCACAGTGTGATTGTTTGGCTGTTTTTGTTTTGGAACTCTAAAGAACAGGTCCCCATTGACTTCAGTTGTTTTGGAGAAGGCTGCTACCAAGTTGTGCTGGCAACCTCCCTGTGTGTTATATGGACTAACAAATTTCACCTGTGTTTCATTTGGCATGAGGGTGAGTAGATGACAGAATTTTCATTTTTGGGTGAGCTATTCCTTTAAGTTAAAATGGCAATCCTAAGTGTGACTCATTTAATGTCACAAATTGTTAGTGTGTGAACACAGTGATAAAGAAAGCTGGGAATCCACCAATGTTGGCAGTCAAGGTAATAAAAATCCAAATTACCAGTTACATTCACACTAATACAATCAACCGTACTGAATGACGACTAATGAACTAACGAGTTAAACCTGTGAATGCTTCCAAGTGCACAATAACACTCTTGGAAACTACCTTAAAGAGCAAGCTACAGTGATGACACTGCCACCTAGTGGTTTTGCTGCGCATATTCAATGAATGCATAAGCATGAACAGGTGGCAGGGTCTCTTCTATTATGTTCTATTACCTTCTGAATAATATTTAAAAATGTAAAAATGACCAGTGTTCCCCTTTAATTTCAAAGGCTACATTCATAGGTAGATGCTGGCACATGATGATGATATTTTGTGGAACACTGGGTGATTTTACCAAGTGCTGGGTTTCAAAACTTTCTCTGGGCTCAGACTTCGGAGCCTAGTGCCTGCACCTCTGCCCTTATCTTTACCACAGAGGAGAAAGTACAAAAACGTTTCCGGCGGTAAAACATCATGAAAGCTGCAGGGCCTGATGGGAGTCTCGACCGTAAAGCTGAACCTCTGTGCCGAGTGGCTGGCTCAAGTGCTCACCAGCAGCTTAAATCACTCACTGCTTACAAGCAAAGTCCCGATCTGCTCCAAATCATCCGCTGTCATACCTGTCAATACTAGTCTAGAATCAAAGCCAACAGTGGGGCAACAAACAGCAGTAGGGCTGTAACTATCAATTATTTTCATTTTCAAATCTATACCACTTTTTTCAACATTTCAGTGACAAATTAAAAACTTTTATGACCAATGCACAAAAGCTCCATACAGTTTAATATGTCAACCAATAAACCTAAAGTAATAACCCAGCTAAATGCAAACAAGCAATGAAAAAATCAAATAGACATATATGTTGAATGAATTTAACTGAATTTAGTAATCCCACTACACTAGTGTGCCAGTGTTTCAGAGACATGCTTTTCTAGCCATTGCAATGAAGGAATGTCAGTACACTGACATGATCTGGATTGACTTAGACTATGGATATAGTAGCAGTGGGGAGTTTGAGCTTTTGCTATAATTAAAATTTCATTAGAATTATTTTCAGTAAGGAGTTTTAGTGTGTCATGATGGTCTAAATGTTGTTTCAGAGGCTTTCCATCCTGACAAGAATATAAATCTGAGGGAAACACTGAATGCTGGTTTTTTGGCATGAAAATGTTGTATTTAAATATATTGAATATTGGCACAAAGTATTGGCAACTTCACTCCAAAAATCAGTATTGGCCTTCACAAACCCCTATCGGTCAAAGCCTCGTCTATACTTTCTTGTGACGGAACCAAGAAACCATGTGGTACTTTAGCCCCATATGCATGTACATGTATTTTATAGACATACTCTCTCCTCGTTCCTCTCTATACTTGTCTTTCTCTCTGTTGGTCTCTACCTCTCTTCAGTTCTGGTTCAGGTAGTTACTATGGGACTCTATCCGGGCCGGTCGAGGCCATGAGCACCTTGACGATCCCCCGGAAAACCAAGGCATCCTCGGGACGCACATCGTCACGTCCCCTCCCAAGAAAGGCAGTGGTTACAGGTCTATGGCAAGCACTCTTACAGCAGTGGTTCACTACCACTCAACAAGCATGTTTTTCACTTTTTTTTTCTACTTTCCATTTTCAGGCTTTTCGCTAGAATGATTACAGCCTGTACTGTCAGAAAATAAGGTACAGAGTTGTACCTTTTGTCGCTTATTTTCTTTTGTACCTTATTTTCTGACAGTGTGAAACTGTGAGGTTTCATTGTATATTTGATTTTTTTCTGCTTTTTTAAAATGATCTTGTGACTCCTGGAAGATCACAGCCGCCCAGGATGAAGACGTTGACCTTAATTCTCCCTCCAATCACCTTAGCTATCCCAATTTCTGGATAGCTAAGGTCTCAAAATGAATGTGTGATTCCTCCACCAGTTACAGTCACAGTCCCAGTCAGAATGAAGTTGTTGTGTGCAAGCAGAGGAATCAGTGTTGAAATACACAAGAGTGCACATTTTAGTTGACAAAAATCAGTTATTACTCTCGTCTCGCTTGTATATAAACCATTTGTTTGACAGATTTGTTTGAAATATTTGAGATTGTTGGTGACGTTACTGAAGGGGGACTTCACTGTTCACAGCCTAGAATATGCTAGTAATTACAAAATACAAATTCAGTACAATACAAATTCAGTGCCCATAATATTAATTCCTTTAGCTGAAGGAAGTAACATGTTATTTCCTGCAGCTTTCCCAATGTAACGCTGTCCAAAATGGAGCTGTATGCCTCAGACCCCTATGAGAGAGCCAAGGAACAACTTAAGGTAACGCTTAAAGCCACAGGAGAGTTATCTGTAATTTCTCTTTAGTTGTTTTGTCAGAGGCAGTATTATATTGGAGAGGCAGGGCACTCCATCAGTTTTGAATGGGAAAATCCGTAATGCTAAAGATAGCAGCACCAACATGGTAAGACCATGGCCAATCGACGCACCTTTGTGAGCATATCATAAAGAAAATCCCCCAATCATACTTTCAGGTTCACGCAGCTGCAGAACTGTTATTTATGTCAACCGATGCAAGTGGGGGGCCAGCAGCTCCCATACAACTTTGACAATAATTTGAAACAATATAATATAATATATAACAGTGTCCTTTGGAACAAAGCTTCACACTCCATGTTATATTCGTCAGTGTTCCTAAATATGAAAGAGACAGCAGCATCTCCATTCAGCAACTGGGCAGGAACTGTCCATATACAGTATATTAAAGTATGTTTGGCTGAAGGTAGTTATGACCTCCAACAGCTGACGCTTGACGTCAGGCTTCTACAATAAGGACCACATCGGAAGGACACAATTTCCTACATGAAGGGCACAAGATGCTAACGTGTGTGCAGTGAGCCCTCATATTGATTGCAAAAAACTCTGAAACTCTGTGTGTGTGTGTGTGTGTGTCACAGAGGGAAGTGGTGACCCACCGCTCCAAGCTAAAGGGTGGTCCCTTCAAGCTCAACCTCCACCCCAGAGACTTTTTCCATGGCAACCCATACCGTAGTGACAAGCCACTCCCACCAGCACAGAAGCCACTTCCGCTAACACAGAAACAATTCCCAGTCCCCTTCAAACCTTCCTCCCCCAGTAAACAGGTGACTATCTCTCTAGTTATGTATGTATGAATGTATGAGGGTTAGACCGATATATGGGTCCAATATAGTTTTTGGACTTTTGGAAGATTAAAAGTCTTTATGTATCTATGTATGTATGTGTAACCCAAAGAGTCTAGCTCTGTGCCCCCTAGTCGGCAGGCACCTCTCCCACACACCCGGTTGGAGTTAGTTTCTGCGTTGTGTGGTGATGGATGAGTGTCTTGCAGGAGAGAAACAGAGTCGTGGTTCTAATTTTATTTTCTTGTCATGGACTCTTCTGTATCAGTCATCAAGTATGGCAACCTTGTAGTAAAAAACGGATTTTTAGAACTTTCAGGTTACTTGCAAAATAAGATGCTTATTTCAGTAGTTCTTCCATTAAAATAAAATCATATACAGCCTTCTAGATATACTAATACACAATTACAATTTTTTCGGCATTGATAAATCAATCAGCTGCTCGCGCCGGCATCCATATCTAACCAAACACATTCAACAACAAAACGGTATGAACAGATAAAGTGGGTGGGTTATTTTAGCTCTGATATTCAATATTTTATTCTGCCATTTAACACTGCTTAACTTGCAGGATAGTAAAAAATGGATTTGAGAACTACGGTGTCCTGCAAGGAACTTAATTAAGAATCACAGCGTACTGCACAGTACAAAAGAAAAACATAAGACAAGAGCACCACCTAGCGGTTTGGTTTAGGCAACTGCCTTACATATGTATTCCGACTCCCAAACTGTTTCATGGCTCTCCCAATTCCAAACTAATGAAAACCCTGATGATGACTCATGTATATGTATGTTTATGTGTTATGTGCCTTGTGTCAGATTGGGGGAATGAAAGCGGGGACATTTGACGTTTATCCCTCCCATTCTGCTGATCCATACGTTGCTCGGCGTTCCAAGCCAACCAAGCAAGAGGCTCGGGTCTTCCGTCCAGCTCCTGGTCCTAAGAGCACACCTATCAAAAGCATCATCAACCTCAATGTTAACAGGTTTCATCCCCTTCTCTCTCATCCTCACTTTCTTTTTGCCCTCTCTTGTAACGCACCCTCTGGTTGCCATATTGGAGGTCCTCACCTTTTTGCATTGCGAAACTCACAACTGAATAGACATGATTGGTTTCTGTGCTGTTTTAGACTGGTAACTTCATCATGATTTTGTGTTAAATAAGGTCAGCTGTTTCGCTAGTGAGTATTTGGTCAGCTAACCATCACTATCTTGTTGTAAATATCTAATTAGCACAGCAGCTAATGTATCAAGTAGAAGCTAGCATTAGTAGTGGCTATGATCATAAGTCAATATTAAGATAGGTTGCTTAGCGCAGTGGTTCCCAATGTGGGGTCCGGGGGCCACCAGGGGTCCTTGAGGGGGTTCCAGGGGGACCCCAGCAAACTGATGAATTGTTTGTTTCATTTACAAGAAGTTAACACAATTGGAGAATGTAGAAGAATGACTGTTTTGATCATAGTTTCTCTGTTATCTCTCTACCTACAATACAGATAGTCATGGAATTCTGGACAAAATGTATCCAACAACAAAAATATTCGCAAATTTGGGTCCGAGAGACAAAATCTTATGTCTTAATCTTATATCTTAATCAAATGGGGGCCCGTGGTCCTGATGTGGACTACATTTTAGGGTCCTTGATATGAAAAAGGTTGAGAACCACTGGCTTAGCGTGCCGGCTAGTTAGCTTGCCAGTCCCAATGTGGTCTGCTTTTTTCCCGGTAGCAAAACTCGATGAGATGCCATGCAGCAGAAAGCGGCTGCTTGAATTCCAATTCTAACATGATGCCTTACTCCGTGGACATACGCAACACTGATATATCCAAAAACGAATTACCCAAAAGCACAGTTTTGTTTAAAAGTAACCTTTGAAAGTCCTACGAAAGGCCCACTGGCCAGAGAGACTGCCAAAACTTCTAATGTACCTTGAAAAGTTTCATCACATGTAAATAAAAAGTTGCTTGGCTGTAGGCTTACATTTTCTGGCTTTTGTTGTCAGCAATCTGCTGACGGCTTGAGGAGAGTCATGTATGCGCAGATGGGCCTAATCTGGAATTTTGCGGAGACTTTCAAAGGTTACTTTTAAACAAAATCACACTTTCAGGTGCTTATATTTTGGATATACGTATATGTGTATGGCCACAGAGCAAGGCATCATGTCATGAAATTTGCAGATGCTTTCTGTCGCACGCTGTCTCATCATGTTTTGCTAGTGGGAAAACAGCAGACCAAGGTGAGACTCCATACAAGTCAATACTCAACAGCGCCATCTCAAGTCCATGGGGCTAAGGTTAACAGCTGACTCTTGAGTGTTTTGGAGTAGAGACTAGGGCTGCAGTCGAATAGTCAAAAAAATATGTCCTAACTCCTATTCCTAACCACTTTTCCTTGACCTCATTGGAAAACGTCATGAGGTCAAGGAAAGATGTGAAGGAGAATCCATAAGGACTTAGGAAAAGACAACCGCGGTGCTAAGAGAATCCGACTGCACTTACACTAGGCTACGTAATTATGTGACGGCGGATGTTAATGACGTGGGTCTGCCATGTGAAACTACAATGTTCCCAAGATGGACGACTAAAAGCATCTTAGATACTTGGCCCCGTGCATTCCTACCGTGTTGTTTCATGCAGGCTGTATAAACGTGGACAACCCGGTGACAAATATTGCTTCATCACCAAGGTTGGAATTGAAATAAAAAAGGAATATATGCTACCAGTCACAAAAGTGAAACAAAATGGTTGTCACATTGAGAATGGTTGCTCACGCTCACCCTCCTGTCCACTCATATTTATCCACATGAATCCCAATTAGTATGATTGTATGAAAATAATTGTTAAATTCATGCAAGATAGGCATAACATGTTAGCTCTACAAATCTACTACTGTACATATCATCATTCTTAAGTTTCAAACATGTTGAATTAAAAACATCATCTGGCTAAAAACGTCTCATATCCCTTTTTCTTGAAAGACAGACTTCTGTGTTATGGTTAATATGCTGATTATAATCTGATTATAAGCCTATGCATATAATAGTTTAAGAACCACCACACAACTCAACACAACTAAACACCTTGAAATGTTGACTTGATTGTGCTTTGAAGTTGTAATTTATTAAGGCAAGGGTTTCAGCATCTGTGACTGAAGTAAAATTAATGAATGATATTCCTAAAGGCTGCAATACAACAACCCTCAGAATGAAGAAATAACTAATGCAAACTGAGCATAGGTTACACTAAAACATTAACTTCACTTTGATCATTTTACAACAGCAGCGTAATGTTCATAGTTCGCCTATGGGTTTAACATATTGTTGAAAGTTCAAAACATATAAGCATATTAGCAGGTTATGGCATAAGATGGAAAATGCCTAATGTTGCTGCCGTAAGGAATTGTGGGACGACATTATCTCCTTTCCTTTCGTAAAGCATGGTCCAGTGTATCCTATGCTAAAGGAGCTAAGTAAGGAAGCATTGAGGCACCTTTCCTTAGCATTTAGAGAATTCCAATAGCTCTTATAATGGCTGCCACTTAGATACTTCCAGGTCATTTCACTCAGTTAGGAACCTTCCTAAGCAAAAAAGACTATTCGACCGCAGCCTATGGGTGCATCCCAAGTCTCTTAAATTGCATCCACGTTTCCCTCACTTGCGTCTTTTCCTTGCGTCTTAGTCCCTCCCACCGAGGATGCATGGAGAGATGCAAGGAAACCATGCGAGGAGAGAGGAAACAAGGAAATATGTTTTTAGAGAAATGAGACGTCCTTGCCTCTGAAGCGTCATGTGAAGAGACGTCCGTTTCTGCATGACAAAACAGGTTGTGGATGAAATAAACGTAATTTAGGTTCCCCATGTTCTTGCATTAACGTTAAATATCAAAAAGCATAAAATAACGGGCACTTCAGCTTGTACTGTTTGACTTGTACTCTGCCATCTCGTTCAAATTTGCCAGATGTAGGGGCGGAGTAATTTGACGTCATGGCTCTCAGCTGAAAGTCTTCCAGGAAGGCTGCTCTCGTGTCTCCTCGCTCATAGCTCCTCAGAGATCCCTCCTCGCTCCTCGATCCTCGCTCCTCGGAGCAGAAATAAGAGCTTTGGGATGACCTTCAAAATGGCGGAGCAGAACGACTTCTGGTTCAAGCGAGGATTGAGGAGCAAGGAAATATCAAATTAGAGACTTGGGATGCACCCTGAGTGTTCCCTGTGCTGTTTGTCCCTTTTTCCTCTCCTGTCTCTATAGCTCCGCCCAGGTCTTCTACACCTGATCAGTCCTCAATGAGGTGCACCTGGCCCAGGACAGGAAGTGGTTAAATGCTCCAGGCTCCTGTTCCAGGGAGAGGCTTCTGGTTTGCGGACTGCTGGTCTTGCTGCCTCTCAGGCTGGGATTCTAGTTAGTGTTGCTGTCTTTTGACAGTAGTTTGTAGTCTTGATTTAGTGTCTTGGTTGTTTTGTATGTCTTTATGTTAATAAATACCATGGCTTGGGTATTTTAAAAGGTGTTGCTAGAGTTATGGCCGCTAGCAACAACTTGACAGCCAGCAGGACCATTAGCGAGGCAGGGGCAGACTTTGGCATGTCTGCAGTTGCTCCAGTAAGCTTATTTTTTTATTGCATTTATTTTTAGTGGTATTAGTATATCTTTGGTACTATAATTTGGTTGTATGAGCTGTTGTATGAGCTGTTGCAGAATAGGGTTAGACAGAAAAATGTACTTTTGTAATAAACTATTGTGTATAGGTGTTTCAGGAGATGTTTAAAAAAGATTTTAGTTCAAGTACAGTAACATGTATTGAAGCTTACCTAGCGAGTTTCAGGAGCAGGACCACACCTCAACCACGCCTCTTCCGGCACCCCTTAAATATACCATCCTAACCCTCTCTTCCCCTTTCGCTCTCGTATTCTGCGCTAGTACAGAGAACAAGCAACTTCGCTCTAAAGCACTTCCACGCAGTACGAGCAATTCAATTAATCCACTCACCTCATTCAGGGAATGGATTTCATCTCCCTCTCCCCGTTGGACGATGACCTTTTCGATAGGAACCAGGACGGCCCAGCCCAAAGCTCCCTCCAGCCCATGCCATCAGCACCGGCAGCAGAAGCCTACAACTTCCCCGTCGCCACGGTGCCTGAAACCCCGCTTACGACGGCCCGAAAGCCGGCCAGGTCGCGGGCGAGCTCGGCTAGTTCAGTCCCTTCCATGGTCCACATCCCGCCCGGTTCATCGCTCCTCAACATACGAGACTACTACAGTTCACCGGATGAATCCTCCGTGTCTCCCAGCCCACCACCTTCCTCAGGAAAAAGAGGACGCAGAGATTCAAGGCCAATCCATCGCCGTCGCCGCAGTTCTCCAACTCCTTCGCCCTTGAGGATAACTCCAGCCCCCCGCCATCGTTCCGCTCATGTCGGCCTCACAACTCGCAGCCGGTCGCAGCGTCACCACGCTCCAGCGAAGTCCCCCATCGGCCAGCCTCCATCTAAAATCTCCAACTGGACCGTTGCCACCCTCCAAAAAACTCTCAAGGATAAAGGAATTCCTTTTCATCGCACGGACAACAAAGCAAAACTGTTCAATAACCTCATGTCTGCCTGCCGTGCCCACCGCTCCGTCAACACCAGCGCTCTTCCGGGTGACGTCATCACGTGCACCCCAACGACACGTCACGACGTCAGCCTTCCAGCTCGAAGGCAGCAAAAAGTGCAGCAACAAATCGGGTCATCAGCAAGACCACATAACACCAGGGCTTCAGCAACCACCTCCCGTCAATACCTCGCACAATTAGCCACGTCAGTTGGAGCGGCTGACCCTCCACCTCCCACCTAGGTTCTCATCACCAGCACCGGCAGCCTACACCATCCAGGGCAAACGACACAGCACCCCCCGCCATCCAGTTCCAGCATTTGCAACAGCTTATGCTAGCTGGGGCTTCCGGCACCGGGATGCCGGCACCGGGATGCCGGCACCGGGATGCCGGCGCCCCCTGCCGCCTACTTCCAGCAACCGCAGCAGCTCGCTCTAGCCGGGGCTTCCGGCACCGGGATGCCGGCGCCCCCCGCCGCCTACTTCCAGCAATCACAGCAGCTCGCTCTAGCCGGGGCTTCCGGCACCGGGATGCCGGCACCCAGCTTTCCTCCACAGCTCTCGCTGCAGCAAGTTCCTGCTGCACCTAACTCCGGTCTTCTTTCCCAACCCATTCCAGCCCAGCAGGCAACCGTCAACTTCACCCTGTCTACAGCTAATCCTCCCATTTGCCCTCCTTACACTTTCGCCTCCCGTCCTTCTCCGGTTCCCACTAACCTACGTAAACAAATCATCGACCGTAATTACATAGATCTCGCACGCCTTCTCATGCCTTCCCTCCACCAACCACCCGTTGATAGATTCCTTGAAGGACACGAAGGCACCCTTCTCCGCCTGAAAGAGGGAACACCCGCCCGTTCCAGAGAACTTACTCCCGCCGAGTTCGCATACGCCTTCTCTCTCTACAGAGACGTTCTCTGCTCTCAATTTCCCACCCGCCGCCAGGAACTTGACGTCCTTAATCTGGCCCTCCGTTTCGGAGGCAACGGTTTTTACCAGTACCACATCCACTTTGCCTCCGAAGCTGCCGCCCGCCTTCAACAGTTTAACAAGGCCACATACTGGGGCGTTCTCGACACAGAAACCTACTGTCGTATCTTCGCGGCCCGTGCAGCCCTTACATGCCCCCTTTGTGGAGCCCCGTCTCACCCAGCCTCTTCCTGCTCCATCCCCGCTCCCGCCGAGCCAAATCAAAACCAAACCAGGGCTTCAGCGTTCTCTCGACTGTCATCAGCGGCCCCACCAGCACCCATACCTCCAAAGCCTGTTTCATCTGCCCCATCCGTCACCTTCCCTATAACCAAGGGCATCGATAAAAAAGGCAGGCCCGTCATGCACCAAGGAGGTCGCACCATATGCAACAACTTCAATGATGCCGGTTGCAATATGTCCCAGTGCCGCTTCCTCCACGTCTGCTCCTTCTGCGGCGGTGGCCACGCCCGCCTTGCATGCCCACACAACCCCACTCCGCAGAAGCTAGGTAGGCACCTTTCGACACCTATTAACATCCCTGCCTTGGCAGCAGCTCTTCGCAACCACCCTGATCTAGCTTTCGTCAAGTTCCTCCTAAACGGATTTAAAGAAGGTTTCCACCCCGGAATTTCCGCACAACCTTCCATTTCTTTTGAGGCCAAAAATCTTCAAATCGGCCTCAAACGAGCCAGAGTTAGTCGATAGTCTGCTCGCCAAGGAAGTCAAAGAAGGCTTCATGATCGGCCCATTTGCTCATCCTCCTTTTCCTAACTTCCGCATCAGCCCCCTCGGTATCGCAACCAGAAAAATAAAGAAACGCATCATCATCGATCTTTCAGCACCCCACGGCAGTTCCATCCCTAGCATCAATAGCTTGATTCCGAGCGAGGACTTCTCCCTTAACTACGCCACCATCAACCATGCCATTGCCCTCATTAAACTCGCCGGCAAAGGGTCGTGGCTCTCAAAAGCGGACATCACCAGTGCCTTCAAGGTTCTCCCTATTCACCCCGACTTCTGGCGGTTCTTCGGTGTCCGCTGGCAAGGTGCATACTACTTTGCGGTCAGGCTCACTTTCGAGTGCAAAAGCAGCCCCAAAATCTTCGACACCCTGTCCGAAGCCCTCTGCTGGATCCTGTCCAACAACCATAAAATTCCGTTCCTCGTCCATCTCTTGGACGATTTCCTTATCATTTCCCCTCCCTCATCGCCACCCGCTTCTGGCCTGGTCACTCTGACTTCAGTTTTCTCCGACCTCAGGGTTCCCCTGTCTGCAGAGAAAACAGAGGGCCCCTCCACATCCCTTGAGTTCCTCGGAATCACTCTCGACACAATCCTGTTTCAGGCTTCTCTCCCAGTCGAAAAGCTTAATCGAATCAGCCTTCTGATCTCCAATTTCCTGCTTGCCCCGTGCTGCTCCAAACGCCAACTTCTCTCCCTCCTAGGCCATCTCAACTTCGCCCTTCGCATCATTCCTCAAGGGCGGGCCTTTATCTCTCACCTGCTATCCATCGCTTCTTCTGCCCCATCTCTCTTGACCTCCATCTCCCTGGACAGTCCAAGCCGCGCCGAACTCCGTCTGTGGCTCAACCTCCTCGCCAACTGGAACGGGATCACCTTCTTTTATGATGACCACCTGACTCACCCGCATGACATCAACCTGTACACGGATGCAGCTCCTTCCGCCGGTTTTGGGGGTTTCTACAATGGCAGATGGTTTGCAACAGAATGGCCCCCAGAGCTCGCAAACGAATGCCAGGTCGCTTCCTCCGCTCTCTTCGAGATCTACCCCATAATGCCGCTGCTATTCTGTGGGGTCACGAATGGTCCCGCAAGGCCATCCTCATCTACTCAGACAACCTCGCAGTCGTTGACATAATCAACAAAGGACGCTCCAACTCTCCATCCATCATGCCGTTCATGTGCCGCCTTGTCTGGCACTCCGTTACTCACCAATATATTCTCCGCGCTCTCACGTTCCCGGCCATTCCAACGCCATCGCTGACTCTCTTTCTCGTTTCTCGTTTCAGAAGTTCAGAAGCTTGGCACCTCATGCAGATCCCTTCCCAACGCCGGTTCCTCCATATTCAGCACTGACTTTTAACTTGTAAATCCTGTCCTAATACCCCTGATCGTCGAATCCCAGAACTCCATCATCAACAGCCTATCACCCACAACCCTATCATCCTACTGGACAGCTTGGAAACGTTTCCGCTACTTCCACGTCCAGCATAATATAACCTTCCCGTCATTCGATCTCATCACCCTGACTAGCTTCATTACCTACGCCCATTCCGTGATGGCCATCAAAACACACACCATCAAAGTTTATCTTAGCGGCATCAGCTTCTTCTCCAAGCTCAAAACCGGCAGTCCAAGCCTAGCTTCCAGCCATCCCCAAATAACTTCACTCCTCAAAGCACTCCTACGTCAAGAGCCAGCAAAAGATCCTCGCCGCCTTCCTCTAACTGCCGACTTACTGTCAGCCTGCATCCACACCATCCGCTCCGGATACAGCACTCCCCACGTAGCTCGAACCCTAGAAGCCATGTTCCTACTCGCTTTCTTCGGTTTCCTCAGATGCTCCGAATTCACCACCTCAACCGTCCACTTCGACCCACGTCGCCACGCTTGCATTTCAGACTTGTCTCATCTTTCAGAAGACACCATGGTATTCTACCTAAAACAAACCAAAACCAATCAATCCGGTCCGCCTACACCCATCTTCTACTTCCAAGCCCAATCGCCACTGAATCCCTTCCAGACTCTCGCAGACTACTCCGCGTTCCGGAAATCCCAGAACGCAACACCTTCAGATCCTCTCTTCATCTCCGAATCCGGACAAGTGGCTACTCGATTCTGGTTCCACCATCACCTCCGCCATGTACTCTCCTTGTCCGCCATTTCCCCCGTTCACTACTCCGGACACTCCTTCAGGATCGGAGCCGCCACTTCAGCCTCCCGCAACGGCGTCCCAGAACACTTCATTCAACTCATGGGCCGCTGGTCTTCCCAAACATATCACCGCTACATCCGTTCAGATCTCAAAGATCTCAGATCCGCCCAATCTCATCTCCTTAAGTAACTGGAGGTTTTTGGGGGTCCGTCATTGCCTGGGCACTGCAGCGGATTTCCCAAGAAGCCTCCCCACAACGCATGCGACTACCAGAACTACCTCATCATCGTCTTCAATAAATCATTTAAATACATCTTGTTGAAGGTGTGGTCCTTGCTAGTGAATTGAAGCTTACCTAGCGAGTTTCAGGAGCAGGACCACACCTCAACCGCGCCTCTTCCGGCACCCCTTAAATATACCATCCTAACCCTCTCTTCCCCTTTCGCTCTCGTATTCTGCGCCCCTCCCCCCCGCCCTATTCTTTCTTCCTCTCCTTCCTCCTTGTTATAGGGTCCTGAGGGGGTCCGTCATTGCCCGGGCGCTGCGGCGGATTTCCCAAGAAGCCTCCCCACAACGCATGCGACTACCAGAACTACCTCATCATCGTCTTCAATAAATCATTTAAATACATCTTGTTGACGGTGTGGTCCTTGCTAGTGAATAACGGGTTATATCTTAGGCAAACTTAGGCAATATTATAATTTCCATAATAATGGTGATTTTGTAATTAACAAAACATGGAGTTATAATATATGAATATTTCAATAATTCATTTCTTTTTTTAAGGTGTCAAGTACTGGTCTATTGCTGAGCACTTTCCTTTGGACCGCCTTGAGCTGTGGAGCAGAGATGGTGTGAGTTGTATGTTTCCACAGGGATGTAATGCATATCATGAAAGTAGAGAGAATCGTTTGACATTGTCGCGTTATTTTAATAACAGAATTTTACATGCTGATGGCAGGTTTGCACAAAATGTAGAATATATATATTTTTTTTTTTTGCTCAGTACATGTCTGAGATTGAACAGGTTCAGTCAAATGTATCGATAGCATTAGGAAAAGGAGGTTGTACCTTCCATAAAGATAGTGACGCTGAACAATGAAGAATCTTTGAAGAAGTTGTTGGAGTTTGATGATGGGTATCGTTTCCTTAAACCTATTAGAGGAACCCCAGCTTTTTGGCAGACAGCACAGCATGACCTGCTAGCTTGTGTTCATCAGCTTGGTGTCCCTACTTGGTTTTGTTTTTCTTCTGCTGATATGCGGTGGACAAATCTTCTCTATAGTATTTTGAAACAGGAAGGTAGAACAGAGACAGTTAAAGACTTGGAGTGGGCAGACAGGTGTGACCTGTTGCGGCGCAATCCTGTCACTGCGGTGAGAATGTTTGATTTTCGGTGGCATTTTTTTTGAGGGAGGTGCTTTTGTCTCCATCGCATCCAACTGGCAAAATAAAGGACTACTTTGATCGGGTGGAATTTCAGCAGCGTGGTTCACCTCATGTCCATTGCCCGTTTTCGATTGAGAATGCCCTGCTGATTGATTTAAAAACACAGATGAAGAGGTAATTCAATTTATTGATGAATATGTAACATGTGAATTACCATCACAAGATGACACATTATTGGACATTGTCACATCTGTGCAGCAGCATTCAAAGCGACATTCAAAAACTTGTGAAAAAACACTGTTTCAATTTTCCCAGGCCAGCATCCGCTCGAACATTTATGTTGTGGCAAAAGTGAAGATTGCAAAAAACATGTCAGGTAGATAAGACAGATAATTTGGCACCGTGTGCATGTGTAACTCAGGGTCAGAAAGATTCTAAAAATGAAAAGAGAGCAGGCAGCAGACATGACAGCAATCAAGAAGGCTCTTTCAGATGAGAACAGTGTGTGTGATAGTGTGTAACATTTGTTTAAATTTAGGTGTAAATCAAGCAACTTTTGAGGCTCCATGTAAACGCCTTGGTCGTAATACACACGTGTTGAAAAGGCAGGTTAATGAGGTTTGGGTAAATCAGTATAGCAAGCCACTGTTAGAATGTTGGAATGCAAATATGGACATCCAGTATGTTGTTGTTGCAGATGCATGTGTAGTGTACATCATTTCTTATATTTCAAAGGTGGAAAGGGAGATGGGATTGTTGGGGAATGCCCAGAGAGAAGCATCTAAAGACGGAGATGTTAGTGCAAAAGATGCATTGAAAGCTCTAGGCAGTGTTTACCTACATAACAGGTGTGTGTGCTCAAGAAGCTGTGTATAGGCTAACAAATATGCATCTGAAGGAATGTTTGAGGAAAGTTGTGTTTGTACCAGCAGGAGACAATGTAGTTAAATGAGTTTGCCTTTAAATGTGTTGAGGCAAAAGGCAACATCACATGATCTTACCACAGAAGACATGTGGATGACTAGTTTTGTTGATCGTTATAAGAATAGGCCAAATGATAGTGCTTTTGATGACATGTGTATGGCAACATTTGCATCAGAATATTATGTTTTGAGTAAAAATGTAAAATCCCAGACGGATTCAATTAACCAATGATTGTGGTTATGTTACTAAAAGAACACTAATACAACCTGCAGTTGTGTGCTTTTCTGAGGAAAAAAATCAGAATAATTTTATCAAAGTATTCTGCAGTTGTTTCTGCCATATCATGTAGATATGCAGCTAAAACCTCCAAACTGTGAAACATTTGAACAGTTTTACAAGACTGGTCATGTGAGGTTTAGTGATGGATCAAGACATTCGGGCAAGTCAGTTATCGATTTGAATAGAAGCAAGTTTGAACTTGAAGCGGATGAATTAGATATTATCCAGAATACGATTGATACTGATGGTGTGATAGAGGATGCCTGGTGCGAGCTGTGCCCAGAGCAAGAACTAGAGCGTTTACAGTGTGAACAAGAACGTAAAGACAAAGAACAGACAGTGGAAGAACATGAGGAAAATATTCCAGATTTAGCAGTTGGTAGTAAAGAAGTTGCATATTTGGAAAAGAAAAATAACATGTGTATAAGTTACGGTTTGGCTTTAATTAGATCTCTGAATGAGATACAGCTGTCTATTTTTTATTTATTTTTTTTTTTTTAAATCAAATACGGCAATGGTGCTTAGACAAACTAATAGATCCATTCCATGTATTTATTACAGGTGGTGCAGGGACAGGAAAAAGCCATTTAATAAAAGCTATTCAATATGAGGCAATGAGGTTATTGTCAACAGCGTGTTGTCATCCTGACAACATTTGTGTTTTGTTTACTGCTCCTACGGGGATTGCTGCATACAATTTACATGCAGCAACTATTCACAATACATTTAGCATTGGAAAAGATGTTTGCTTACCGTACACACCTTTGGGTGAAGAAAAGCTCAATTCTTTGCGTGCTAAATATAGTGATCTGCAGATTTTGATAATTGATGAAATATCCATGGTTGATCACAAACTGTTATATGATATTCATGGTAGATTGCAGTTGCCTCCAGTTAAAGAGAAACTCCCGTATGCTGATGTAGGCGGCAACTTGTGGTCTAGTCTATTTAGGGTTGTGGAATTGAAAGCAATAGTTAGGCAAAAGATAATGTGTTTGCAGAGTTGTTGAACAGGGTAAGAACTTGTTCAAAAGGGACCCCAATGTTCAACAGTGACATTGAAATATTGAAACATTGTGAAACCAGTGAAGTCAGCTCAGCTTCACACATATTCCCTAAGTAAATGAGCATAATGTTCAGCAGCTATTCAAGACATGTCCTGAATATGTGGAGATAGATGCTCATTTTGTAAATAAGAAAATAGGGAAACTCGAATTAAAAAGTGGACATCATGCCAAAGCTTATAATACATGTTTGGCTGAACAGCTGTCGTTGGGTAAGAATGCTTGTGTAATGTTGTGTAAAAACGTGGATGTTATGGATGGTCTGGTTAATGGGGTATGTGGTACCGTAACACACATAGTGAGCTCCAACAATAATAACTTTCCTCAGTGTATGTTAAGTTTGATAATAATCAAGTTGGCGCACAGAGGAGGAAACAATCTGCAAGTGTTTCAATAGATTTAATGGGTTCTACGGGTATGAACCAGAGGAGGAAAAGGTTACCAATAAAGGTGGATTGCGACAACAATTTCCACTTGAACTTGCTTGGGCTTGTACAGTACATAAAGTGCATTAGCATTACTGTGGATAGCGCTGTGGTGTGTCTTAAAAAAATATTTTCTGCAGGACAGGTGTATGTGGCATTAAGTCGTGTTAGAAGTTTGTCAGAGTTGGTTATTCAAGATTTTGATGATAAAACCATATATTGTAAGGACGACATTAAGGATGCAATTCAGAGTATGCCTCCATTCTTGATTGAAAATATAACAAGTCACAAATTGAATACACATACTTTTACTGTGTTTTTGAATGTGCAAAATGTGACTCCACATGTATCAGACTTGGCATTGTGTACACAGCATTTGCAGCTTAACTGTATTGCTGTTACAGAAACATGGCTACCTGCCGCTTCCCCATTTGAAACTGTAAAGATTGATGGTTACAGTTTTCATAATTGTCCACAAAGTTTATCGTACAGTAGCAACAACCCAGCGTTGATTGCAAGGCCAGCAACATGGTGACTTTGGCATATATAGTGCAGACAATGTGGCATATAACATTATCAAAGTACCACATGTCAATGTGGAATGTTTGGTTTACAACTGTTACTTATAACATATTAGTAGCAGTCATTTATCGACCACCATCTTATCCCATGTCTTTGTTTAAATAGCACCTAGGCAAGTTACTTGATTGGCTAGATCCAATAAGTAACACAATTGCTGTCATGGGAGATTTCAATGATGACATTTTGAAATCCTCAACAATCTGCAAATTTGTAACAGACAAGGTTATGTTCAGCTTGTGACACAACCCACAACAGAGAAAGGCATGTTAATTGACCATGTGTATGTGAAAACAACACAGTATGAAGAAGAATCAATAGTGTTGCCAACATTTCAGTGATCATGAGGGGATTGTATGTTCTTTTAAATGTACAACTTTGCAAAATGACAAGGCAGAATAACTTCAGACTTGTAACAGCTTTAGGTTTAATTCATATGGTCAGCTTTGTTTGGAGAGAGGGTTCACATCACTGTGGATTCTTTATCTCTGCTGAGTCAAATATAGCTGCAGTGCTTCTTTCACTTTCATTTTAGTACTCATGACGCAATTCATTGTACATTTACAAAACATGACAAAGAAATGTCTAATCTTTAGTGGTTAAATGTTTTATGTATTGACAAAGAAGACGGGGAGAGGCTTCCTGCTACATGTTGCCTTCATCCCTGTTGCGTTGATACATAACTGTTGTCTGGTTTTCTGGTTTTCAGCAACTTATAATAGCATAATCATTTCCACCATTGACTGAATTCTACCCTTCATGTTTGTATATTTATTCCCTCTCTTGTGTTGTATATTTTCCTTGTGTTAAATAAAAAAACACTTATAGCATACCCTAATGTTCAGCAGTTACATGTTATGTTCATGTTACATTCAGTTCATGACAGTATTGACAAAGGAGACAGGGAGATCACTGGTTTCTTTTCCTGCATTACAACAGCATTTATAACTAAAACATGAATTGACAAACATGTAGCTCATAGATAGATAGCGCTTATTCAAAACTGCACTAATTACATAATTATCCACATTTGGTGAACCAAATGAAGGACCATTATTCCATAATATGAAATGCTGCCACTCATATGCTGTTGTAATGCAGGTTTTGCTTTACCTTCCATGTAGCATCAAAAAGCAAAAGGCACTGGTAATGGTACTCCTGGTTTACTGGGATGGGGTTCGATTCCCTGCAGTGTCCTGTTGATTGTTTTGGTATTTACATGAAAGCCCAAATTATTTTCACTCAATTAATTGTCTAACAGCTAACTTCCATAACACTGTTTTGTGCTTCCTACATTCAGCAATATCTATAACTTTTACATGGATAGGGTAACACTTTGTTCATACAATAAGATACTAAGAATAAATATGACTTACTAATGAAACATTGATGTTATGAGGTCTACACTCTTCACAAACATTTAACATTTAAGCAATATTAACAATGAAATACAGCTATATACTAATTGGCTTGCCATAATGATGGACATAAACTATTCCTACTCCATATAATTTCATGTATGTCTAAAAATGGCTATCTGATCTATCATGTTAACTTTGAGCTAAATGTGAATTTAACTTATTCAGCTGTATGTGACAACAAAGGCACTGAGAGACTTCACTGAATCTTTATCTCTGCTGATTAAAAAATAATGAAAAAGCAGAAACGGAGAAAGATACCTCTGAGCAACAGTTAAATAATATCAGAAGTCACTAGTGATTGGTAAAAGAAACTGGAAGCTTAGCATCAAAATCTGTGCAGATTTAAATAGGAACAGGTTCCTGTTTCAGTGTCAAGTGCACAATAATGCCTACAACAAGCTGGAACTAACAGGTGGGTTGTTTTGATATTGCTTTGTGAAATGTATTCAGTGCTCATATCAAAATGCAAGCTACTTAAATCACAAATATGCAGATTACACTGTGCAGTGTAGTGCAAATTGGCCAAAAGCAAAAACGTGGCAAAATAGAGGTTTACATCCATTAGCAAAGCAGCACTGCCCTCTACCGCAAGATAAAAAACTATGTGCGGGATATTATTACTGTTTCATGGTAAAAAGATTGTTTGCCTTGCTATGTTGCCGTTCAACGAAAACTCAAAAGCTTCACAATTTAGTTAATGTGTTTAAAGTACCACATCCAAAAAACAAGTCTTGAGTATGTTGAAAAGACATGCACTGACCCCATGTTTTTGGTAAAAGCCAACATCTTCCTTTCCATTGCTCCAGTGCCAGACTTTTCTAATAAAGTATCAAACTGATAAGCCCATGCTACCTTTCCTGGCAGACGATCTTTTCACCACACTGAAGGGCCTTCTCCAGAGATTTGTCACAGATGATACACTTAAGAGGGTGAAGACTCCAGTGAAGCTCTTCTCAGAAGACAGAGCAAATCACAAAGATGCCTCCCTTATCAACATAGGATTTGTTGCAGACAAACTACTTTCAGAGTTGAGGGTGAGGAAGAAGGTTTCTGAGCGAGATGTCCTCACGTTTAGAAAAGAGACCAAGGAGTTCCTTGTCACAGCTGTGACAAAGCTGCTGGAGAAATGTCCCCTGAGGTACACTGCTGGTGAGAAACTTGGCATGGCTGGATCCACAGAAGATAAAAGAGAAGCCAGACCTTTGTGAGAAACAACTGAGGCTGTGCGTGCAGATCATCTCTAGTGCTGGACAGATCAGAGAGAACAAGTGTGACACAATCCTCAACCAGGTCAGGGACTTCGCTGTGATCTGCAAAACGAGTGAGGATGCCTCACAGTGACCCACTGGTGCCCACTCCAGACTGGACACCTTCTTCCATGCACAGCTGACCAAAGAGCATCCATTCAAAGATCTGTGGGAAATCGTCCAAAAGGTTCTCCTGCTGTCCCATGACCAGGCTTCTGTGGAAAGAGGGTTCTCTGTTAATAAGAACATCACTGTCGCAAACATGAAGGAGGGAACCTTGATTGCCCAGTGGGTAATAGTAGACCACCTGCACCATGTGGGTGGGGTAGCTAATGTAGAGATGACCAAAGAACTACTACAGTCTGCTGGCTGTGCAAGACAGAGATACCATGATGAGGAAAAGAAGAAGAGGGAGCACACACACAACTAACACAGAAACGGAAGGCAGTACAGGATGAGGTGGACCAACTCAAGATGAAGAGAAGAAAGCTTCAGACCAACATAAATGCACTTCTGACATCTGCAGATGAACTTGCAGTTGGGGCAGAAGCCACTGACAAGATCTCTGTGCTTGCAAAATCAAATGTCCTCAGGAAAGCTGCAAAAGATAAAGAACAAGAGCTAACGAAATATGACAAAGACATTGAAAAGAAACTTTGAGGGTATAGCCTAGCCATGGCAGTACAGGTCAGACCTGTGTGTGTGTGTGTGTGTGTGTGTTTGTTCCTCTTCACAGACCCACAGTGGTTCACACAGCACTTTGTGTTTTTAGAGAGCAAGTGGGGTTTGAGGGTAAAAACAAGTCAGTGGGAGAGTGTTGTTAAACTTTTTGTGACCGATGATTTTACATTTTGTTCTTATGTATGTTAAGGTCTCAAAAGGCATTCTTTTAATGTATGATTACTAATTATTATTTGACTTTATTTATAGTTAATTGTTAAACAGTGTTTACAGGTATGTTTTATGTTTTACTCCATCTAACAGCCAATGAAGCAAAGTCAATGGACTTTAGTTCTCTTTTCTAGTTCCCTGGTGAATTGTACACGAACATCCCTTCTGTTACTGTAGGGGTTGAAGGTATACAGTTATTTAAATTTACATGACAAAAACTGAATAACATTGCACTGTTTTAGCATTGCAGCTTGAATAAAATGCTGTGCATTGTACTTGTCTGGGTTTGGTGTTAATTGATTTGTATGAGCTACAGTACCTAGCTACAATCTTCTGGCAATTATTTGGCAACATAATAGCATACATAGTCACAATGTAACATACATGTTAACAGTTGGATTTTAAACCCATTTATTTACATAATAAACATCTAGCTATTTGTACTCAGATGCCAAATATGGTCTGAAAAATCTACAGAGAAGTCTAGAAATTTAAGTCTAGAAAAGTATGGAATTTTGAAATGGAAAATGTGTAGGAACCCTGACTCTTTTTGCTGTTCTGCAGACTTTTTAAAACCTCACTTTGGGAGCTATTAAACTGTTTTCTTCCAGTTTTAGATGTAGATGTCTCCATATCCTCCATTGCTGCTGACCCAGTGGCATTGATGCCAGATGGAAATATCTTAGAGGAGCCAGGCAGGATGCACCAACCTGTACCCAAAATCAACATGTGTCAGTATCTGACAAGAATTACTAGATCACCACCTCAGAAAACTGTGTGCATAATCACTGCTATATTAATATTCAGGGCATCGTGGAGCAAGTTCAAGATGATCCTGTAATCCTCACAGATGCCCAGGGTAACAAAACACTTGACTCTGAAGGAACCAAAGTTTACCATTGAAAAACCTTTGTATCTTTAGACTGTTTACACTATGAAGAATGACGTGGTCCTCAGTGGTGACCATGTCATCTCGTATCCCCAGGTTCCATATATTGGAGGCAGAATGCCCAAATGGTCTTTACCATAGCAAGATTTTGCTGACTTCCAAGGCAGCAAGAGGAAAAGAACAAGGTACAGTACCAATCTTTGTGAGTAGATTTCTCACCTGTAGTAGTCAATACTAAATCTAATAATAACAATTGAATTTTATCTGTCAAGTGGAAAGGACGATGAGACCTCAGGCCAGCAGGACGTCCAGGACAGGATAGAAGAGGTGGTGCTGGCCTCTCAGGACCTTCAGCAAGTAATCTCAGCTATCAAAGAACTGTCTGAGATGTCCATCAGTTCAAGAACTACCAACACCTTGACTGAAGTCCAGGTGGAGAAAGTAAAAGCAGCTTTCACCTGCTTGGTGTGCAACGATAAGTACTGTATAGACTATTTGCTTGCAATATTCTTTAAATCAGTGTAATACATTGGGTATGCAAAATAATGTAAACACTTGGGTAAAGTATCTCTCATTCCCTAAGAAGCCATAGTTGGTGTTAACCAGGACATGAATGTCTGTTCCAGTGGTGGAAAGTAACTAAGGACATTTACTCAAGTACTGTACTTAAGTACAATTTTGAGATACTTGTACTTTACTTGAGTATTTCCATTTGATGCTACTTTATACTTCCACTCCACTACATTTCAGAGGGAAATATTGTACTTTCTACTCCACTACATGTATTTGACAGCTTTAGTTACTTTTCAGATGGAGATTTGACACAATGGATAATATAACAAGCTTTTAAAATACAACACATTGTTAAAGATTAAACCAGTGGTTTCCAACCTTTTTGGCTTTTGATGTCTTCCAAAAAGCAGTGTGTAGTGTGTAGCAGTGTGTCACATTTCAGATGTCTTATTAACAGCTCCACCAAATAGTGATATTTCCCTCTAAACCTCACATGGTTTCATTTCAATAAATGTTCAAATGATCCAATATTTCAGCAAAAATCAAAGATTAGAGAAAAAGTCCAAAAACTGAAAACAGATTTGTGTATCAGAGCTTGTTTTTTTCTTCTTTCCTCTCCCATTAATCATCTCACGACCCCTCAGATTAATCTGGTGACCCTTTGGAGGGGCCCGACCCCTAGGTTGGGAGCCACTGGACTAAACTAGCTAACTGTATATAAAGTAGTTCAAACTAGCTCCACCTCCAGCAGCTACAACAGTAACATGCTGCTTACACACTGATGCTTCAGTATTAATAATCTAATGATGTCATATATAATAAAATATCAGTCAGAGGGACCAAACCACTACTTTTACTTTAATACTTTGACTACATTTTGCTGCTAATACTTATGTACTTTTACTTAAGTAAAGGATCAGAGTACTTCTTCCACCACTGGTCTGTTCTGATCAAGGTGTCTAGTGGGTTACATAAACATTATTGTATGAAAAGCATTTTCTATGTAGATTAACGTTCATGAGGTGGAATGATGTTTCATCCCTCCAACATCATTTCAGATGCTGGTAGTTTCTATGTAACAGTAAATACAAGCTGGTTTGGCCGCACAACATCATATTACACGACTTCATATTAGTGTTGTCAAAGCCAATTAAGTCCTAAAATGATGTTGGGCCCCCACATATGACCAAAGCAGCTTATATGTACTATTCCATAAATACTAACAGCATCTGAAATGATGTAGGAGGGATCATGCAACACTGTTCCACCTCATGAGAGTTCATCAACTCATGCCCAAATTGAAAATTGCCTTTTAGACAATACTGGTTATGTAGCATTGCAAATAGGGGGCAGCAGGGCAGCAGGAAAGAAGTCATTAAAGATAATGATGTAGTGGTTAGCACCGCCCATGCCGTATTAGGGGATGAGAGTACCCCAACAATACAAGGACAAGGCAACTTAATTCACCCTAGTGTTTACATTATTCTGTGCATCCACTGTATGTTCTGTAGCGGACTGTTACATGACATTTTATACCTTGCAGCAGTGATTCTCAAACTTTTTAATATCAAGGACCCCTAATTTAGTTCACATTAGAGCCACAGACCCCCATTTGATTTTGTCTCCAAATCCAAATCTGAGAATATTTGTTGTATGATGTTAGATATGATTTTGTCCAGAATCCCATGACTATCTGTATTGTAGGTAGAGAGATAACAGAGAATCTATGATCAAAACAGCCATTCTTCTACATTCTCCAATTGTGTTAACTTTTTATAAATGAAATAATGGTGAAGTTTAACAATTCATCAATTTGCTGGGGACCCCCTAGAACCCCCTCAAGGACCCCTGGTGGTCCCCGGACCCCACGTTGAGAACCACTGCCTTACAGGACCCATTGATCAGCCAGTATTTGCAGATCAAACTACATTGGATCCAATGACGTTGAGCGGTTGTCAGCGTGAGAGTAAGACTCAGAGAGATGCAGGGAAATGGACGTGTTAAACTGGATTGAGAGTGTTTTTGGTACATGACACCACACACACAGCTTTTAATGGACCTCAAGACATGAAACAAAACACTGGAACGTTCTGGTGTAAAATATGGGACCTTTAAGGAGTTTGATGTTTTACAGCACAGCCATCATCCCATCCATCAAGTATAATGGCAAGAAAAAGTATTCACTCCCTGCCCCATTTCACCCACTTTGTGCATTTTTTCTCAATTCTATTAGAATGAAAAATTATTTCTGCTCAATTTATCTGACAGTACATGATTTACTACATTGTTTTATACTAAATTAGTATTGGACTTTGGATTATTGGTCTTAGTCTACTGGTTGGAACCAATTTTAATTGCGCAGTCAAAACCTGAGAATTTGTAGATTATTGCATCATAAAGCTGTTGTGGAACTTATGTGTCAAAGATGTGGATTTTTCTCAGTTTATTGTTGCAGCTGATTAAGGTAAGTCAATGGTTTTCTTCTTTAATGTGAAATATATGAAGTTCACATTTTCAGTCAGGTATGATTTAAATTTGACTAGCAGGGATTGAAAGTAGCAACTCTTTTCTCTCTTTGCTCCTCATTTTCCTCTCAGTTTCCTGTGCAAAAATAAGTAATGTCAGACGTGAAGGACAGTGGATCTCCCGGTCGCCTCCTGACCCCTCCTCTCCGCCCGGTCTCCAGTGGCTACTGGGACAGGAACTATGAGGTACTGAACCATCTAGGAAAGGGGGCCTACGGGACAGTGGACCAATGTTTGAAACGGGACACCGGCGAGACGGTGGCTGTAAAGACCATAAAATACAGCCAGCACGACCACGCCGCCGCAAGAGAGGTGGGCTACTTTATCCATTTTGATATTTACGCTTGCAAAAGATTGTGTTGCATTTGCTTAGCTGGTCAGATTTTGCCTTCAACATTTAAAGGGTTTGCTATGTAACATATGAACTATCTTTTGATAACATAAGTAGGTCAAATAGAGCTGCAACGATTAATCGATTAGTTGTCAACTATTAAATTAATCACCAACTATTTTGATAATCGATTAATCGGTTTGAGTATTTTTTTAAGAAAAATAAGTCAAAATTCTCTGATTCCAGCTTCTTAAATGTGAATATTGTCTGGTTTCTTTCCTCCTCTATGACAGTAAACTGAATATCTTTGGGTTGTGGACAAAACAAGACATTTGAGGACGTCATCTTGGGCTTTGGGAAACACTGATCCACATTTTTCACAATTTTCTGACATTTTATAGACCAAACAACTAATCGATTAATCGAGAAAATAATCGACAGATTAATCGACAATGAAAATAACTTGTCATGTGTTCCCAGGTGTCCATGCTGAGAAACCTCAGAGGTTTGGACCCGGACAAGTGTAACATCCTCAGATTTCTTGAGTGCTTCCAAACCAGCTGTAGCACTAGTCTGGTGTTCGAGGCGTTGGACATCACCCTGTTTGAATACATGAAGCTCAGAGCATTCCTCCCTCTGGAATTGAATGACATCAGACCCATCATCCAACAGGTACAGATCCTATCAGATAGAAAGCCAAATTCAAATGTTCAGCTGTAGCACACGCTCGATATTTTATGAGCGACTTTGTATCTGCAGCTGGCCACAGCGTTCCACGCCCTGAAGAGCGTTGGCGTGATCCACACAGATGTGAAGCTAGACAACATCATGCTGGTGGATCATCGGACACAGCCGCTCAAGATCAAGCTGATCGACTTCGGCTTGGCCATAAGGAGACGTGAAGCCAAGACCGGTGCTGTACTTCAGCCCAGTTTCTATAGGTGAGGTCTATAGTAACATGGATCACTCCTCTACTGGAGGGCGCTTGCAGTTTCTCAGTTCTACTGTAAAGAAGTAGCAGAGTGTGTGTTTCCCGTCCATACTTGTTAGGGCAAATGATGAATTCAGGGGCCGGTTGCACGAAACACCTTAAGAATCCCTTAAAAGGTTTCCTTAGTTAAGGAAAAACGTTAAGGCATTTACTGCATTTAAAGAGATTTTACAGCGGTAAAATTCTGCAGTTTCCATGGAGACCATTTGTTTGCTTGCACTTGAGCTTCTGATACCTGTTATCACCTCACCTGTTATCCTATCACAAAGTTGGCCTATAGATAGTAAAAGAATGGCAGAGGAAAAGAAGACAAGAAAACCAAATTGGTCAGAGGAGGAAAAGATTATACTTCTGGAGGAATATAATAAAAGAAAGCACATACTAAAAACTAAATTTGATCCGCGAATAACAGCAAACAGAAAACAACGAATGTGGAAGGAGATAATTAATTCAAGAAGTCTGGTGAAGAGACGCCAACTTCTTAATTTATCGCCATAAACTCGGCCATGTTGCCTTAAGTTTTTTTCCTTAGTTTGTTTGCTAAGGTCTTTTGTGCAACGGTTTAACTAACTTTAAGGGACTCCTTAAGTATAAGACCAAGATAAGGAGAAAACCTTAAATACTTAAGTGAACATTTTAAGGAAACCTTAAGGAGAAGACTTAAGGGTGTTTTGTGCAACCGATGTTATTTTAAAGAAACCTTAACTGGGACTTTAAGGAAAATCTTAACTTAAGGTGTTTTGTGCAACCGGCCCCAGGGCTCCATAATTCTCAGCTGCTGTGATATCCTTGTCGTGATGCTGTGCATTCTTGTTTGTGAGCGATTCTGCCATGTCCCGTGTTGTATTCTTTTTCCTCAGACCATGACAGTGTTCCTCATGTTGTGTGTTGCTGTTCTTCCAACACTCAGGTCTCCAGAAATCATTTTGGGTCTGCCGTATTCTGAGGCCATCGACATGTGGTCTCTGGGCTGTGTGATGTTCGATTTGTATCACGGCTTTTCGGCTTTCCCTGGGATGTGTGAATATGACGTGGTCAGTACCTTGCCATAGCTGGACACTGTTCCTAATACATCTAGTACTGCTGCATCCACATACACTCTTCCTGATCGGCCAGGCTCAGACTGGGTCGAGATGTTCATTATTGATTAAAGTAGCTGTTATAAGAGCAGCAGATAATGATCACTGCAGACAAATCACCAAAAACGTATGGAGTCTTGATAGCCTAGAAAGATGATACAATGTTTTGTTTCCAGATGCGATTCATCGTGCAGCTCCTGGGTCAGCCTGCAGACCACCTTCTGGACGCTGGGCTGAACACAAAGACGTTTTTCAGTAGACTTCGGATCCAATGCTGGAGGCTCTGGGTACCACAACACCCCTTCAAATATCATTTCTCTCTTGAACATTTTCTTCTCTGTTTAAAATGATTTCTTTTAAGTATACATTACAGTATGAAAGTATAGCAATGTGATTAAGAGGTATCTCAAATGGATTTCATGTTCTTTCAGACTCCACGGCAGTTTGCCACACAAACAGGCACACGGCCCAAAGACACCAGGTTCTACAAATTCCGCTCTCTGGATGCACTGAAGGAGGTAGGTGGTCAAGTAGGTGGAAGCTGCTGAAAAGTGAAGACGTAGCATCGGCTGAATTCATGACTTTTACCGACTGCCTTTTCATCAGTCAGGAAGATGATTTGTCTGATTTTCTGTTGGAATTTGCTTACTGTTTCCAAATTTAGGAGAGCCTGGGTGACGAGAACGGGGCTGAGGCCGTTGATATCAGGGAGTTTGTAGATTTATTGAAGATAATGCTTCAAATGGATGCCAGCCAGAGGATTACCCCCAGCGAAGTCCTCGCCCATCCGTTTATTACAATGAGCCACCTCAACGGCTCCTGCCACAGCTCTCAGTAAGTGTTTGTGTGTGTGGCGTGCATGAAAGTCCTTATATTTCTGCTTTGCGTGTAAATTATCAGACAACAGTAGGCACCGTCTGTAATGGCTTATAAATTGATCAACTGGTCATACTTTGTTCAGTGGTAAGTCCTGTTTCCTGAGTGTAACAGTGTGAGTTTGTTGTTTGGTAGCAGTGAAGCTCTGCCCCCTGCCACCACCGTGCAGAGAGACTGTGAGACCGTGGATGAAGAACAGTCTCAGCCTGCAGCACTGGAACCCAGCAGGAACCAGACCAAGACCAGAACACCACAGCCACGTGTCATCTTGGTTCAGCCTGGCTCATTCATGAACAGCATGCAGGAGGATGGGCCTGCTGAACTGCACAGTGATAACCACCTAATTAGGTAAGATTATTTCCTCCACTCCGTCTCCTCTCCACTCATCCCTCATAAGGGTGGAAGAGGAGGGAAATGGTCAAGTTAGGCCCTAATGTGAGCAAATCAGGGAGTGTGTGCACTTGTGTGGGAAATTTACATGATTGTTATAAGGTGTTGTGACAAATGACATTTGAAGGAATAGTATGCTAACAGTGCAGTTGTTTTGTCCACTAACAACTTAGTCCTAACAAGATAAGACCATTTTCCCTCTACTCTGGTACAGTAGTACTGCTCTTCAAAACTTGTATGGACCAACAGTGACTGTGTGTGTGTGTGTTTAGCTCCCAGCCTGTTCTGAAAAAGACCTCCAGCTGTCCGGAGACTGTGGATGATGGCGTTCTCAAGTTAGAGTCCCTCACTGAAAATGACATGGCCGCTGCCATGTCTCTCAGTGAAACTAACATGGCTGCTGCCATGTCTCTCAAGGTGGAGTCTCTGGGTGAAACTGACATGGCTGCTGCCATAGCTGAGACGACTCCTTCACTGACCGCCACAGAGGTAGGAATCACCACTCGCTGAGGGTGATTTGTATATTAGCAATATTGTACAGTAGACAAACGGACTCAACCAATAATGAATGGGAATATGATTCATAATAACAACTTCCTCTCAGGCTGGAGCTCCAGCTATTGCAGCTGTGGAGTCTGCCACTGTGGACATTGCATCGGTTCCCATGAGCAGCGCTGCTGCAGCCGCTGCTCTGAACCAGATGGACCAAGACCTGGACCACACAGAGTCCACTCACACCACATCTGGTAGGAGACGTTCACCTCAACTTGTGCCTGAATCCTCCAGTCCTTCCACACTGGCGTTAACTGCATTAAGGTAGGTTGAGGCATTGACTGTGCTCTTTTGATTTTCAGAGGTCAGCGAGCCCAAGGACAAAAAGAAGGAGAAGAAGAAGAGGATGATGAAGGGAATCCGACGCTTCTTCTCCAGGATGATGAAGGCACTTCGCTGCTGTGTGCCCAAGAACACAGATGTGGAGTGAGGTTTGCTATGAAGGTTTTTTTTTTTAGCTGTACACCTGAGAACTTGCATGACTTGCATGATTTTACGCTCAGAAAATATTCACACTGGACGTCTCTCTTCACTGTAGACTATCGAGTGAAGGCAAAAATGCCTTTTGGACCAAATGGTGGAGATGCTAATATATGGCATACAAAATGACAGAAAAGATCAATGGTTGAAATATAGATGCAAGCAGCGATGTCTTGTAAGCTAAAGCCTAATGAGGGAACTTACCACTGGTGAATGGGCAACAACCCTAACACAAGCCGAAGCACATTCCACATTTCAGAATAAAGCTGTGGTCCATGGCAGCTAGCTAACATTCCCATAAAACACAACATGTCTTGTAGCGTAGCCAAGCTCAGCATGTGTCAAACCAGCAAGCTTAGCTGGACTTTTGCAAAACCACACTATTTTTGTGAGGACCTAAACAAAATTATAGTTAGAAAAAACAATCACCTTACTACCTTACCTTAGCAATGTATTCTATGTTTTGGACTGTCTAACTGCTTTTGCTTTTACGAAATGTGGCTGCCAGGTAAATCACTCATGTTCTTTTCACAGGTTAGTCAAGTAAGTATTTTACTTATTTGATTTTTAGGTGAATCAAGTGGGTATAGAGTACAAAATGTGACCTATACTTGTGAGGCTGCCATATTTTGTCTGATTCAAAGTTGGACAAAAAAAAAGATCTTTTCTGTGACTTGAGATTAAGAACACAGGTGGGTGAATATTTTCCGAGTGCAAAACCCATCATGCAAGTTCTCAGGAGTTTTGCCAAGAAAAACCTTCATAGTTCTCTGGGCAGCACGGAGGCTCAGTGGTTAGCACTGTCACCTCACAGCAAGGACACCACTTCCATTCCCATACCCGGTCCTTTCTGTGTGGAGTTTGCGTGTTCTCCCCGTGTTCGCGTGGGTTTCCTCCGGGTGCTCCGGTTTCCTCCCACAGTCCAAAGATAGGCAGCTCAGGTTGATTGGAGACTCTAAATTGCCCATAGATCTAAATGCTGGGATAGCCTCTGGCATCCCAAAAATGAAAATTCAGTCATTATCTACTCACGCCCATGCCAGTAGAAAATCGGGTAAAGTTTGTTAGTCCTTACTTTACCTGATTTTCTACTGGCATGGGGGTGAGTAGATAATGACTGAATTTTCATTTTTGTTTGAATTATTCCTTTAAACACACAAGATGGTCCTCTGGTCACATATTGGGTCAGGTGACCAATGGGCCAAACTCCTAAAAAGTCAATATTGCCCTTCAATCCTGAAAAGGAAAAAAACGTAAAAGAAAATGAATGAATGAATGAATGAGTTCTCCCTTCAAAAATAAACCCACTCATTCACAAATTCAGAGTTGTACTGTTGTTAGTATTATATGTTTTCACAGGAGAATATATTCTCTTCTACACTGCTCGTTTTACTTATAGAGGTGTAAAGTTTCATTCAAACAGCACACAAAGACATACAAAGACGTCTGTCTTTGTCGTTCTCAAAAATGTGCACATGCAATACACACACACACACACACACACACACACACACACACACACACACACACACACCTGACATTAAGCCAAAGACAACCTCTAAAGGTTTGTTGTCTTCTATTCTCTTTGAGTCTGGCTCATAGTTTTAGGCGACTTATCAGTTGATTGCTTCAGCCTACAGCTACACAGCAGGACAACACACAGAAGCATAAATTGATGATCAGAAGCCAAATGATCACCAATCTATGCATCTTAGTTTTGGAGGGATCTGAGTTCAAATTAAACAGATCATCAATATTTTTAGAACTGTAGCAGCAAGTAGTCAAAGAAAAATAGGATATAAAGAACATTAGAGTAAGTGGGGTCTATATAAACATACACAATGGACAATTCCAACAATCAAACATATTAAGTAGAAATGTATGAATAAAAATGTCCAAAAAGTTTGGATTCCAGCCTTAACAGGATCAGACCTCAGGGATTAAAGTTGTCCGTCGCTACGACGGATTTCCGTCAATTAGATTCCAGAGAGGCCATGTATGAGATCAGTGTAGATCCGGAGGGAAAACAAAAAGCGAGGGAAGGGGGTGTTATGGGACTCAGCAATCGCGCTACCAGGTGATAGGTAGCTGACTTGGATGTCGCTAATTATACGTATATAGCCTATAGCCTATATTTCTCGTCAGGCCATAATATTCTCGAATGCCTAATCCGTCTTTTGACTAGAATGCTGATAACGTAGGCTTGATTGCCCATGTCCATTTCAGATGTATGGCTGTGGGTTATAATGTTACAATGTTCTTTTAATAATGTTATTTTATTTACATTAGCCTACTTGAACTTGAATTTTGCGATACGATTGTCTACTATCAGTTCCTTATGTTGTAATGGAGACGGATCGGGTAATGGAGCCCTATAGGCTAGCCTACTGACTAGCCTTCTCTTAGGCTACTAATTAAAGCCACAAATTAAAAATCATACACTTCCTTTCTTGACAATATAACAATAGTATGTATAATAACGAAACAATCGGAGAAGATAATATAGCCCCACGGTGTATTGAAGTAGGCTAATCAATTAATCACGTCTCGGTGGACACGCACACATTCGATTTTAGTCGACACACAAGCCGACATTAGATTAACACCAAAATATACATTTAGAAACGTGACAAAATACCCCGAAACCCCCAAATTACGAGAGTCTTAATGTCCAGCAAGCAATAGAAATAGTTCAAATACGAATAAAGTTCATCAACATTGCAATCAAAGTCAAAGTTTGTGACGAAGAAGGATGGAGAAGCCGCGGTTCAAAAAGGAGCAACCTGCAATCTCACCGCTCCGACGCACGAGAAGAAAGCAATCCTTTTGCAACCACCCGCATCTTCCGACCGAGAATAATCCACAAGGAAAGTTTATTCCAGCAGCTAAGAATCGTGACAGTTTGCAATTAGATGAGCCCGAACGCCGTGTTCACCTGCATGCGCGAACTAATTTCCCCTCATCCCTATAGCATTTGGCCTGTGAGGATGTCCTATCCGTCTTCATTATACAATATAATCAACTGATAGCACACACAATGCATAGCATAATTCAAGAGTAATGGAAAGAGAATAACACGTTATTATTAAAAGAAAATAACATGCTAGCATGCTAACATGATTGACTTTTATTGGGTGGCCATTATAGTGGGACATAGGGGTTTTGAAGGGTTTTGTCATGTCGTCGTATGTAGGCTACAACTCAGAACCGGCTTCCTAGCACGTAATCCATCTCTTCGTCGTGATTGGTCATTTGGTAAAAAAAAAAGCAGTTGGCACAGCGTCTAGAGCGGCTGTGTAATGAAGATGACTTTCTTAAGTTTCTTGTGGTTAAAGTAGTTGTAGTCGCTGTGGTGTATCCATCCAAGTGGCTGTACATATACCCCTTGCTGGGTATAAAGAGGGTGGAATGTGGTTTCTGGAAATAAGAACAATAAACAATGAGGATAATACAGAAATATATATAGCACAACCAGCTATTAAACTACTATGTTGTCCTGTCATTCCACTTTATCCACAAGGTGGCAGTCCAACGTCAATTATATATAATATACAACAAACTCTTTACTGCAATAAATAACATAATTAAATTACAGGCACATTATTAATTACAAATGACAATTTGCAACAACTAGTATTAATGCCACTCGACTAAGTGTTTCCACGTTTCCATTAATTGCTACTGGTGCTGCCTGCAGACGCAACCCGGTCTCACGGCAGTTCGTGAAATAGTCACGTAATTTAATCTATTGATTCGTGTTCATGGACACGATTTTTCCATTTTTTCGTGTCACTCAGCACGACTTTCAAACTAATGTATTTCAATTGGAAGTAACTTTCGTGCCTGCACCACGTTTATTTTCTGTCAGTCGGGACTCGGGAGCACCCAGGAGCCTCAGCGGCCGTTACTATGGTGAAGCAAAATGCCAGCTAAAGCCGTAACATAACCTATGATATCTTTAACATTTCTCAACACAAAAACACAAAAGTGTCCTTGATAACTCAACAATACGATAGGTTATTGTTATAGCCATCCGTTTAAATGATTTCACCTTTGATTCTAAGAAATCAAGTTTTTTTGTCAGTTTTGGTACGATAGCAGAGGCTGGCCTACCCAAGAGCCTCCGTTACTATGGTGAAGCAAGACGCCAGCTAAAGCCATAACAAAACCTATGATATCTTTAACATTTCTCAACACAAAAACACAAAAGTGTCCTTGATAACTCAACAATACGATAAGTTATTTTTAGCTAGCTAAACCAAATACATTGTTGGAAAGGTCTCGACCTGGGGAGTAACATATGTCAGTATGAAGATTCTACATGGCTCCTGCTTTGAAATACTGTCCTTTGAACCTTGACCTCGGTGCATGTTTGAAGGCTTATAATTCAGCAACAAAAGGGTTTACAGACATGGGACCAGCTGTTACAGAGAGCTCTTGACCTCAGCTCTCATGTGAGTATACTCAATAACTGGGGGCGCTGTCATATATGGGCAAAATATGGTTAAAATAAATGTTCACCCATTTAACAATTAGATATTTAAAATCTGATTACACAAATGCGTTTACCATCCACTTAAACTCCTCAGTGGACTCTCAATTCTGTATTTACAACTTCCAATTCTAGGAAAAACACTAATAATATTTAGAAACTACAATTCCCTAGAGCCGCGCCATGCAGCTTGATATAAATCAGCCGAGAGTTGTAGTTCTTCCGGTTTTCAAATTAGGGTTGTAAATCTAGGGTTGTAAAAAGATATATCTACTGAATATATCAAATATGTAGTACAGCCGAACTAGTAATTACACTGCATCTAGATGATCTATGTTAAGAAAAAATAAAGATGTTGGTTTATTTTCGATATTTTAGCCAAAACAGGAGTCGAACGCGCCAAGTCCACCCACAACAGCCCTTCCGTGAGCCACGTCATCCGTGTGTGTGTGTTCGACTCCTGTTTTGGCTAAAACATCTGAAATACATCAACATCTTTACCTTTTCTTAACATAGATCATCTAGATGCGGTGTAATTACTAGTTCGGCTGTACTACATATTTGATATATTCAGTAGATATATATTTTATATCGTTTTTCATCGTAACAGTCGCTGAGGGTCATGGGTAATTTCGGCTAATGTAGCTTCCGCTATATTCCAAAACTGACAAGAAAACTTGATTTCTCAGAATCGAAGGTGAAATAATTAAAACGGATGGCCATAAAAATAACCTATCGTATTGTTGAGTTATCAAGGACACTTTAGTGTTTTTGTGTTGAGAAATGTTAAAGATATCATAGGTTTTGTTACGGCTTTAGCTGGCGTCTTGCTTCACCATAGTAACGGCCGCGGAGGCTCTTGGGTAGGCCAGCCTCCGCTATCGTACCAAAACTGACAAAAAAACGTGATTTCTTAGAATCGAAGGTGAAATAATTTAAACGGATGGCCATAAAAATAACCTATCAATACGATAGGTTATTTTTATGGCCATCCGTTGAGTTATCAAGGACACTTTCGTGTTTTTGTGTTGAGAAATGTTAAAAGGAACCCCGACTATTAAGACTTGTAGGCCTTAATACACTATAATTGCCCTCTCCTACTAAAATACGTTGTTAGAAACACATGAAATGTGCCGCTGGTTATAAGCGAAGACTAAAACCAAATGCCGTGCCAACAATTTTCTCCCACAAGGAACCTAAACGCCCTCGGATAGCGAGTGACATCCGCTCTAAGAAACGTCAAAGACAGGATGTAAACAACTCGGTCCCGCAGTTGCAGCCTCTGAAGGCGAACCATCGGATACGACCCTGATCATGGAGGAACCTGACATTCCACCAGTTCAGTCAGTTCAGCAATCCGTAAGTGTACAGTGTTCTCCAAGTAAGACCGATACAGCAACTCAGACGGATATAGACACGTCGGATGCAGCGGTACAGTGGGCAGCGGATGTGCAGTGTCCGGTAACTATGGACCATGTTTACGCAGGTAAACATGAAATTGAATTGGATAAACAAGTAGAGGAGGACAGTCAGTCCCAGGATCTGTTCCTCTCAGATGATGAACTTGGCGAGGAGAGTCAGCCACGGTACAGACAGTCTGATCCAGAATACAATGTAAGTTCATCTGAACCCTCTCAAAGCACCCAGGAATCAAAAGCTTCAACTGACACCCATAAAGAAGATAGGCTTTTTCTAGTTTTTGAGGAACAGTTAAAACTATTGCTTCAGCATTGTTTAAAGTGCGGCTCCTTGATTGTCAAGGAAGATGTGAAAGAGCTGCAAAATGAAGGATCACAGTTGACACTAGAGCTCACATGTGCTAACGGCTGTAGTTACAGATGGCAGTCTCAGCCAACTGAGTGGGACCAAAGGGGCAGGAAACCTGCTTTTGGCAGCATCAGTTTTCTTCAGTGGCATCCATTTTGCTAAATTTGAACGGTTCTGTAGTTACATGAACCTCAAAACAATAAGTGAAGACACATACACAACACTGAGGAAGAAGTTTGTGTTTCCTGTTATTGAAAAAACATGGACCAATGAGCAGAGTGCAGTGTTAACTACCATGAACTCACGAGAAGCAGAAGTTGTGCTCTGTGGAGATGGCCGATGCGACTCTCCAGGCCACTCAGCCAAATACTGCACGTACACTTGTTTAGATGTGCAGAGTCAAAAGGTTGTGGACTTCAAGGTAATAAGCTGCACGCAAGTTTCGAGCTCTAATACCATGGAAATCAAAGGTTTTAGGGAAACTCTTAAAACCATAGAAGAAAATGGAGTGAAGGTCTCTACCATCTCCACTGACAGACATCCACAAATTGTCAAAGAAATGAGGGTCTGTAATCCAGAAAAACACCACGAATTTGATCCCTGGCATGTGGCAAAAGGAGTGTCAAAAAAACTGGCCACTGCAGCTAAGAGGAGGGAATGTGAAGGCCTGGGAGAGTGGATTCCATCCATTATAAATCATTTCTGGTGGAGTGCACAAACCTGTGAGGGTGACGCTGAGGTGTTAAAAGAGAAGTGGGTATCAGTAATACACCATGTTACCAACCGACACGACTGGCCAGGGAACAGCCACTACTACCGATGTGCCCATGAGCCCCTTGATGAGACGAGCCAGAGAAGAAAGCTTTGGTTAAGTCCAGGGTCTGAAGCCCACAAAGCACTCGTGAAGACTGTGAAAGACAAGCGGCTTTTGAAAGACCTGGATCATCTGACGAAGTGCATCCACACAACATCACTAGAGGTATGTTCAAATATAGAAGTCTTACAAAAGGTTTCACCTTAATATAATGTGGCAGTATTTTTTTATGGCAGGATGTGACTCACATATTTAATTTTTTTCATTTCAAATTCTAATTTGTTTCAGGTGTACCACTCCATGTACCTCAAATACCTTCCGAAGAGAACACATTTCGGATATGATGTGATGAACCATGCCTTCATGCTTGCTGCTCTGGATCATAACAATGCGAACAGGGAACAGGTGGGGGAACTATCATCATTCCTCTCATTTGTAAGCACTATGTGTCACTGGATATTGTACATCAAACTGTTCCTGATACCTTTTTATCTATTTTTTACCTATTTTTTGAACAGGCTGTTTTTCAAGATGGGGAAAGTGTTGGTGAACCCAAGTTCAAAATCTCATGGAGCAAAGTTCACAAGACATTCAGAGCAAGACCAGTGGCTGTTGAGAAGGACTATGGCTACATGACGGCTATGGGGGCAGATGTTCTCTCCTCTGTCAGATTCAAACCGGGGCATGGACATGAGAGTGAACATAACACATGTCATGGCTCCACAAGAGAGACCATCCAGATCACAGATTTTTCAGACACAGCAGTTTTCACGTTTCAAGTAGTTGCATCATTACAAACACATGATGTACACACCAGCATTGTTCAAATCCACATTAACTTTAATTTTAAATTCTAGTCAAGAGGTCAGTGTTTTAAAGGACACTTAATATTTCATAAATGGCATGAAACACACATCTATATATTTTTCATATCGGGGTACATGTTGTAAAAACATTTTTATTTAAACCATTAACATTTTTGTATGATACCCTATTTTGTTGAGCTGTGCATAACTCATGCTCCTGATGAAATGCATTCAAATGTGAACTATACAGTTTAAATATTATTAAAATCTCTCCATGCTTCATCTGCTTCTGCATGATCAATATCTACATCTTCAAACCCTGTATAGATTCCACTTGGTTCAGGGTAGACATTTCTTATTTTATTAACTGCACATGATGGAATGACTCTACGGATTCTTCTCCCCAGCCTGCCATGCATCCACCATGTAAACTGATGATATGAGGCATATCTGTAAGACCTAAAACCAGAATTTTTGAAACAAATATACTTTTAAATTATGAAAGAATGATACAAGTTGTTTGCCTTAACCTGTAAAACTACTGAAGCCTTCACACGAAGGGCACAGTCCAGTTAGAATGTTTTTCATCACTTGTAGAGCGTACTGTGTGCACAGGTAAACTTCTATCGATATAGAAACACTACTTAGTTCTGTAGATATGATAAGGCGTTGTAATCAAATATATGTGCAAAATAATGCAAGGATGCTATTTGGTGTAATTTCATACATTTTAATCTTGTTGGTCAGAAAAGATTACAATATACTATACAAATAACCAGCAATCAAACTGAATTTAATACATGATAGACTTTATACAAGGTACCTTTAGCTATTATAAAATACATTTTATCCCATGTAAAATATGATATAAAATAAGTAAAAAAAAAATGTAGAGAACTTAACGGTGAACATGGGCTGATGTTTTGACTTGCCTATTGGTGACCTGGTTCCGATTTGGTAGGCCAGCACTCTCCCGGTCGTGGAGGCTGACGAGGGCAGCCCATAAGACATCTCGATTGAGGCAAACTGCTCCAAAGTTCTCGTGTGCTGTGATGCACGGGATATCTGTAAATATAATCAAACCCGGCCGTAAGCATCTTGTTAGTGCGTTTTACTGTATATTCTCATAATGTATAAAGCATACGACGGCGGTGGATGCTAATCTCTGAAATTATTGATATTGGAATATGATAGTTTGATCCATATACTTAATTTACCTTGAACAGCTGCTGACAGAAAGCGGAGCTCTTCTCCCTCTCGGTTGGCATAGACAAGCAGTTGTTGCACAGACACCATCGATTTTGCCCCACTCTCGCCTCCTCACCTCTCTGATCGTCTTCATTTTGATGTACATTTTGAGTAATGTCTTCTATGTTGTCCCCTGCGCTTACGTTGCGCTCGGGTTCAAATTGAAAAGGCTGAACAGAAGACATGTTTATCTCTCTGTAGGGTCAAGAGAATGGGACCAAGACCGGTGCAACCATGTGACGTCACTACCCAGACCGCATTGCGACGTAAACAACAATGGCAGCCTACGACTGAAAGGATTTTTTTCCGATTTTAGAAATACGAAGACATCTAGATTGTTTTTTATATCACATTTATATAGCTGATGCCAAAATTAATCTAATAAGGTCTACAAGTCTTAATAGTCGGGGTTCCTTTTACAGATATCATAGGTTATGTTACGGCTTTAGCTGGCGTTTTGCTTCACCATAGTAACGGCCGCTGAGGCTCCTGGGTGCTCCCGAGTCCAGACTGACAGAAAATAAACGTGGTGCAGGCACGAAAGTTACTTCCAATTGAAATACATTAGTTTGAAAGTCGTGCTGAGTGACACGAAAAAAATGTAAAAATCGTGTCCGTGAACACGAATCAATAGATTAAATTACGTGACTATTTCACGAACTGCCGTGAGACCAGGTTGGCAGACGGCACATATGACTGTCCAGCCTGCAAGCCGACCCCCATGCCAGCACACCACGCACCCACAACAGAAAAAGGGAGCAACAGTTCTCCAGCTATCTTAAATTGACTTCTAACAACATAAACAAATTAGATGTACTTACAGATTAATAGACGCACATAAATCCGATACAGCCACACTCTTAGTCCCAAACACGTTGAAACTGCAACTCTCCAGAACAACTCAACTACCACAATTAGCGAGTTTATATGGGTTATCAATTCTAAGAAACTGATTGGCTGTCTGATGTGCCTGTCACCATGACTGTCCAATGAAATACAGAATACTTAAACGAGGGGCTGTGCCAACCAATATGGTCATTAAAGTCAATTTAGACTGCAAGCCTTTTTTACAGGCTGTGTTTTTGCTTTCAGGTTAGCTAGCATGGACGTGCTGTTACTGAAGTAAGGCTCCGATGTATCGGAGATCGATAAAACTGTCAAAAATAAATGGAGATGGGCTTGGCTCTGCGAAATGGGGGAGAACAGCAAGCCTTTTAGTTTGTGGTGCAAAAAAATCAAACAGCCAGGTGTGTGTTGTTGCATGGTATGCCACAAGAGACTTTAGTATGGCAGTAATGGCAAAAAAAAGTGCTAGCTCGCCATCAGTCAGAAGCTAGTCACAAGGCTGGCGTTCGTGCTCTCCAGCACACGTCCTCCCTGCCTGGTGCGACAACCACAACGGAGGTACGCAAATCTATGGCTGACCATGTGCAATCAGAAAGTGCGCATATGTTCATTCATACTAGAGTAGCGGAGTTAACCTAATCCAATCGGTTGCCGAAGACCAGAGTGCACTTTCAAGATTGTCCATATCTAACGTACACGCCTCCTACTTGTACACACATGGCATTGCTGCTCATCGGAAAACCCAATTGTCAACTAAACTGAAAACGAAGATGTTTTCTTTAAATGCAGATGAGGCAACAGATGGGAACATGGACAGGATCCTGAATGTTCTTGTTCGGTACTTTGATGAGGATACGGGCAAAGTGTTAACCCAGCATCTGGCCTCAAGGAAAGTGAATATTGCCGATGCCTCAACCCTCACACACACATTGACAGATATCCTCCAGTCATACAGACTGAACTGGAATCAGGTTGTTGGTGTACTGTTGGATAACTGCAGTGTGGTGAGAGGAAAAAGGTCTGGAGTAGAGACACAAGTCAGAAGAGAAAACCCATCACTCCTGGACATCAGCGGAGACACGGTTCACATGGTCTCAATGCAGCCAAGGCCCTTTTGAATCCTTTCCATTAGAGTTTCAGTCCTTACTGCATTTGGAGAATAGGAGCCTAATACGTCCCATCAGTACGGGAGCTTATGAATCCATTGATTGTGCACTTCTACAGCGTCCTGTCTCCTCGTGATCAACACAAACACAGGTACAATAGCATTAGTAAGTAAGTATAAGTCAGAACAAATACAGCAATTTCTGTTGTCTCCCCTTAATCTTACGTGTATATGCTTTTTGTGATGCAGATGGTTCCTGAACCAGGTTCTTGATAAGCATGCAGTTACATCTGATAAGGCCAGGATCATTGTTCTGCAACAGCAAATGGCAAAATCTGCAAGGATCGGAACTGATGTCAACAAAAACCGGAAGACACGCATCTGTATACTTTTCTCAGAGTTCGACAAGCTCACAGCCTTGATTGATTTATACAGAGGTATGTTCAGTCACTTTTTTAAGTGGAAAGAAATGTAGAGAGACGACTTGTGTATTTACCCCCTTTATTATTTTCTTTATTGTTGCATATTTTTCCTCTAAATGGAATCTGAGTAAACCATAAATACAGTTTTTAGATCATTGTTAATTATCATGTTAATGAGCTTGTCAGCTTTAGGAGCAATAACAGCAAACAATAACAATAGCCTCATTCTTTGGTTAACTGAATTGTTTTTCAGTATTCTAAGAAGAGTTACATTACTATGTATGTGATCAGGAACGAATGGCTAAAAATATTCAGTCACTTTTCTAATCAGGTTCTATTGTGATTTTCAGGTGTACTTCCAACTTTCCAGGTGTTCCAGAAGAAGTTGCAGCATGAAAAGCCCATGCTCCACGTGCTGCATGCCGAGATGGTGCTACTGGTCAGGGGGCTCCTCTCCAAGTTCATAAAGCCTGAAACCATCCCCTTGAGTGTGAAGGGCTTGTTGAAGGCTTGTTGGTCCAAGGTGCATTCAACACCTTGGCCAGGGCCTTGCCAAATGCAGTGAAATCTGAGGAGCTGGGTCAACTGGATGAAGAGGTGCGAGCCTACCAGATTGACTCAGATCTAGGAGCACAGGCCAAATGCTTTGAGAAGAATACTGCACAAATCGATGTTGACTGGTGGAGTAGGATCTTTGCCATGAAGACGCCAGTGGGAGGGTTGAGATTCCCCGTATTAGGGAAGCTGGTAAAGGCTCTTCTGTCATTGTTCACTGGCCCTCTTGTCGAAGGATCGTTTAACATCATGGACGACATCATTGAGAAAGATAGGGTCAGGCTGAACATTGAGACATATGACGGCTTAGCCTTATTGAGGCGCTTGTGCCTGTCTTCTTATGAGAGATACCAAAATCATCTGAAGAAGAAGAAGGAGAACATTGACAAGCAAAAGGAAAGGAAACTGAGGGAAGCTGTGAAGATCCTCTCAGCAGTTAGGGTAAGAAAAGTAAAGAAAGGTTCCACCTCTTCTGCTCCTGCTACAGCCTCCTCCTCCTCATCCTCCACTCCTGGAGTCAGAGCCACTGTACCTGCTAGAGCCTCCTCCTCCTCATCCTCCACTCCTGGAGTCAGAGCCACTGTACCTGCTAGAGCCTCCTCCTCCTCCTCCTCCACTCCTGGAGTCAGAGCCACTGCTGCTGCTAGAGCCTCCTCCTCATCCTCCTCCACTCCTGGAGTCAGAGCCACTGCACCTGCTCCTCATCCTCCACTCCTGGAGTCAGAGCCACTGCACCTGCTAGAGTCTCCTCCTCCTCCACTCCTGGAGTCAGAGCCACTGCTGCTGCTAGAGCCTCCTCCTCATCCTCCTCCACTCCTGGAGTCAGAGCCACTGTACCTGCTAGAGCCTCCTCCTCCTCTTCCTCCACTCCTGGAGTCAGAGCCACTGCACCTGCTAGAGTCTCCTCCTCCTCATCCTCCAATCCTGGAGCCAGAGCCACTGCACCTGTAGCTAGTCCCACAGAAAAAACCCTGAAATGGGTATCAGGTGTAGCCAAGCTTCAGGCATATGGTTTCACTGCCAAAAAGCAGAAAAAGTGAAAAGCACTCTAGAGACTTTTGCACAAGAATTGCACTTATTGTTCTTTAATGCTGGTGCTGTTAGTTTTGTTTTTTGTCTTTTTCTGTTAAGTGATAAGAGGCTCACTTAAAACAAAAACATTGTTTTGTTTGGTGTTATAATAAGATAAATAAAAACATATGCACTGAAAAGTTATGTAGATGGTTGATTATTTGTATGACTAAAAACTGAGTCAAGCCTTGCAAAAAGCAGTTTTATTTCATAGATTGAAAACAGCATTGAAATTCCATAAAAGCAAACTGGCAATAGAAAAGCTGTTCAAAAGCATCTTCTTCCCTTAAAGACTATTGGTCTCGAGTATTTAAATAAAGTGTAGGTTAAAGCCTTTTTACAACTTGATGGCTGCATTAAAGAACAGCAGCAATGGCTATTCGTGGGGTGGTGCTGAAATCTCATAATTTTACTTGTTTAGCAGGCGTTGAGGGCTAAGGGTGTGTACACACTGTCCACCTTTTTCTCAGCTGCCTCTGCCTTTTTTTACATGAAAACCTATGGGGAAAAAAAGCAGCCACTCTAAAAAGGCAGCGTGGCACTCGCCTTTTCTAAAAAAAAAAAAAAAAAAAAAGCCGGACAGTGTGTACATGCCCTAATGTGGGGGCCTCCTCTGTAACTTGTTTTACAAATTGTAGATGAGGAATATGACTTGACCTGAAAAAAACTTTTCAGTCAGAAGATTTTTTTTTTGCTTTAATCCCTGAGACCTTATTGCAACAGAAAATAAAACATTTTCAGAAAGGTGAATAACAAATAGCTATATAAAACAATGAGGAGTATGAACAAATAGAGAAGATACAGAGGATGTGCAAAAATATGCTTGTATTCACAATGGATCTATGCAGATGTGCGTTGAGAAAAGTATACACCTTCCAAATATATTCACTTCATTTTACAGACGTAGATAATATGTATAGACAAGCAGATTCGGATATGTGCCTATTTATATTGAAGCCGTATGAACAGTGCAAGCAATACCCACTGGCCACTGCTCATTAGGGGCATAGCCCCACCTGTTGTCACCAGAAAGAACTGCAAACAAATTATGTTATTATTAATTCTCAAAGACTATTATCTGATATAATGTATAATCTATGAATATAGCATCTTCCTAAATTGCATATCATTTGTGTTAGGATTTTAGTTAATGTTTATTGGTCCCTGCCGTGCTGCTTCAGACTGTGTTCTCCCGATTCGTGTCCGCAGTAGGCCTAGGGTGGCGTGAATGAGCTAGCCCCTCTCTCACAATGCAATGTGTATTGTACGTGGGAAAATATGAATACGCATGCTCAGAGTGTTACTGTATTCAATGTAGATCACGCGAATTTGAGTGGGGCTGACAGCACGTAGCCCCACTACAGCATCATTTCATATTTCAGAGTTGATTGGCTATCTGTCTGGCGCGGCGCGAACATTAGTCGGCAAGAAGAGGGAAGACATTTTTAGCTTAACTAACGCCAGCTAATTTGAGAAAATGAACGAAGTGGATTTCATACTCGAGCACAGGTTTGAAACCCTTAATTTGGAGGAGAAATTGGAATTAAAGCGCCTTGGTGCCACGGGATATTGTCATCACTCAAACTGCTGGTAAAAGTAACCGCGGGTTTAACGTGGAGTGGTTTTCGAAGAAAAAGTGGCTAACGGTTAGCATACAAAAGAAGGCGCTCTTCTGTTTTCCATGTCTGCTATTTGGTGGAGATGGTACTTGGTCGAGGACGGGTTACAAAGATTTGAAACATCTTTCTGAGAGGATCGCAAAACATGAGAGCAGCGGGAGTCATCTGGACAATGCGGTGAAATTGGGCTTACTTGGAAGAGTAAACGTCGCTGTCCAAATCGACAGTGCATACAGGCGCTCCATTGAGCAGCATAAGAAACAAGTGGAGGAAAACAGGTACGTGCTCAGTCGGATCATAACATGTATTAAACTGTGTGGAAAATGTGAGACAGCACTGCGGGGCCACGACGAGTTGGCGGACTCTCTGAATCCGGGAATATTCAGATACATTTTCGAGACAATGTGTGAGGGCGATTCGAGGCTTCAGAGGCACTATGATGCTCAGCCCATCTTCAAAGGGACATCCAGCACTGTACAAAACAAACTGTTAGACTGTATGTATGAAGTGTACAGGGAGGAGACAGCCAAGCAAGTGGACGAGACATCATTTGTCGCCATACAGGCAGACGAGACAACTGATGTCTCTTGTAAATCACGAATGGTGGCTGTGCTGCGATACATGTTGCCTGACAATACAGTGACAGAGAGGTTTTTGGAGTTTGTTGAAGTCAAAGATAAAACTGGACTCGGCCTCTCTAATAGCATCAAGGGTGTGCTGGAACCACTGAAACTGGGAGACAAGCTGATCGCTCAGACTTATGATGGTGCGGCTGTAATGAGTGGGAACGTCCGTGGGGTACAGACGCTAATGAAAGAGACATATCCACATGCCCAGTTTGTTCACTGCTACGCCCACCAGCTGAACCTGACCTTGCAGCAACTTTGTTCAGCAAGGATGAGCGTCCTGAAGGTGTTTTTTGCAGATTTAACTGCTTTTGCCACCTTTTTCTCTGGCGCTCCCAAACGTGTCGCGGCTCTTGCAGAGGCAACACAGAGACGCATCCCGAGGCCACCCGCTGTGCGATGGAACTTTAAAAGTAGAACTGTCAGTGCGGTTTGGGAGAACCGCGCCGCTCCAGTGTATGGAGGTCATGATGGAGCAGACGAGCCAGGCCGACGAGTAACCAGCACAGCGCCGGTGATGAAGGAGGCATGCGACACAGTCATCTCTCAGGTGGAACAGAGGTTTTCACAGAGTTGACCACCTGATCGCTGCAAAGCTGGTTGACAGCTCGCTCTTCCCACAATTCGTCCTATCATTTTCTACATCTGAGCTTGACTGTGCTGTGAAACTATGGCCCGTATGAAACGAGGAGAAGTTGAAGTCTGAGCTGACCACTCTGTACCGCCACACTGAGCTTCATACTGGAAAGACGGCCCTGTCTCTGTTAACATCCATCCATGAGAACAACTTAGAGGAGGCTTTTGCTGAGACCGTCACTCTGCTGAAAATGATCATAACAACTCCTATGACAACATCTGAGTCAGAGAGGAACTTTTCCACCTTGAAGAGGATAAAAACGTTCACTCGCAATACCATGGGACAGCCGCGACTCAACGCATTGGCCATGCTGTCCATCGAAAGCCAGCTGATTCAGGAGCTACATGACTTCATCCCCAGAGTCATCGAGAAGTTCGCCCAGAGGAAGAACCGCCGTGCCGCCTTTCTCTTCAAGTGAGCCCTCAGCTTTGGTGAGTGAAAGCATATTTTATCATCCTGCCTTTGTGGTGATGGTCCGTGCATTGGCCATATTGTTGTGCTGGATCGATTTATATAGATGGTGACGAGTGTCAGTGTGTCCATGCTTATCTTTTAAGGTTGTTGTCATAATGTTGTTGTCATAGAATGGATCTGTATCCCTAAAAAGTTGCCTGTACGCTTCGTTGTGGCCTTCAGTGGTGTTGAGCTCTTTGCTGTTCGCTTATAGCCCTGTAGACTCATTTGTTCTGAGCTTGGTTGTGTCGGCTTAAATATTGCATTCTTAATTTAGGCTTGTGGCAGTGGTAATGTAACGTAATGTAAATCTATGATGTCACATTTTCAAACGTGGTCCCAGGCTGAAATAAATATGTGTGGCTTTCGATCGCTAAAAGGCTTGGGTACGGGGATGATGGTCTTTACGCACAGGTGAGGCAGAGGCACACTCTGATCCACGCGGACTAGGAAGGCTAATATAGATATATAGGCACAAATTAAATTATCGCCTGCCAAAGTGAGAGTATGGTGCGCTTCACAGACAACATATGCAAACTATGATCTATTTTCTCCACAGCTGTAGCCAGAACAGCAACTGGTTTCACCTCAAACACACTGCAAGTCGTTGCTCAGGGTCGATTGGCTCCGCGTCATGTAAAATCCAGTAAATTGCAGAAAAACATGCAGTAAATTCACGATGATTGAAAGAGCCTGTCATGTTTTTTTGGGGTTTTTTTTATATCTTATAGTTCGTTATAGTTTTATCATTTAATTGCTCAGTTCTTTGTGCCGTTTTGTTGCGCCACGACATTATCAGTTATGAATTTGTTTTTCACTGCGTGAGAAAATGGACTTGTCGCGTGAGAGCGTGTGAAAAGTGTCAATTGTGTGAGTCTCACGGTCAATGCGTGAGAGTTGGCAGCCCTGCGCTTAGCTGTTGTTTCCGAACAATGGACAGCGCTGTTTGTTGACGTGTTAAAAAACACACATCAGTAGCAAGAGGGAGTACTGTAGTTTTCCTGGTATGTAGGCTATCTATTGAAGTAGCTGGTGCCCCACCAATTTTTTACATATAAAAACGCCACTGGCAATAGCGTATAAATATAAAGCAAAATGTGGTCCATTATAGTTGGTATAGACCAGTGATTCTCAACCTTTTTTATATCAAGGACCCTAATTTAGTCCACATTAGAGCCACAGACCCCCATTTGTTTAGATTTTTTGTCTTGGACCCAAATCTGAGAATATTTTTATTGTCAGATATGATTTTGTCCAGAATTCCATGACTATCTGTATTGTAGGTAGAGAGATAACAGAGAAACTATGACCAAAATAGTCATTCCTCTACATTCTCTAACTGTGTTAACTTCTTGTAAATGAAATAATGCAGAAGTTTAACAATTCATCAGTTTGCTGGGGACCCCCTGGAACCCCCTCAAGGACCCCTGGTGGTCCCCCGGACCCCACGTTGAGAACCACTGGTATAGACAGTGCAGACTGCCTCAGTTTCTCCTAGTTGGCTGAGACTGGGGCCGTTTGGACAGGAAGCACTGAACAGTCTGATGGCTGTCGGCACCTACTACTACTGCTACTGTTACTACTAAAAGCTCTGTGTTGCACCTTGGGGTGCTGTGGCAGAGGCTGAAGGTGCTCTGTAGCTGCATCAGCTCACCAGGGTGGGGATGACTGCTATGTGGAAGCAGCAGTAGTGTAGAGTGTAGAAGAAGCAGAGCGTCAGGTATAACATGTCACTGAGCACGCCACATTCAAACAGCTGAGGAAAAAGCCAGGCATCATGCAGCCAGCGGACCACATGATGATGACCTCAGAGAATGAGAGGCCCACAACATGAGAAATATTATCACAGTACCATCATGGTAATGACCAAAAACCATGCATATTTCAGACAAAAACAAACCCAAACAAAACAGAACTGCTGGCAAGATTATTACACAAAATTTGCAATACCATTGACACAATGTTATCTTGTCCGATGTGAAAACACGGCAATTAAAATAGAGCTATTTTTATGTAAATAAAATAACACTGCACTCTTGCATAGCTGGTGAAAACTTAATGTTTCGGTGTTACAGTTTTTCACAATTGTTTACATACTAAAACTGGAACTTGGGACACAATCACTAAAACCTGAAACTCATGTATCAAATCCATAAACCAAGTCTGCAAACCTACAAGCACATTTTCTGCTTTTCACTCAGTTTGCAATTCTCAGTCACACTTTTTGCAAAACACTACATACAGTAATGTGTAGTTTTCTCACATTCTCTAGCTACATTAGGCACAACATTCAAAAACTAAAATCACATGTGTTCATTTGGAAGCACTGCCATCCCCAATGCTTAAATTCATTTACCAACTGGCAACATCCACTCATATAAACACTAATATCTGAAATCAGAGTTTTGGCTCTATAAAAAAGGCCACAGGTGAGCTATCTTGTTTTTGAGAACAATGTTGCAGTGAGAGCTAGAGGAAGAGGAGTGACAGGAAGAGGAGGAAGAGGACAGGGACAAAGAGGACAAGGAGAACAGTTATCTCAGATGAGATCCGGGTCGATTTGGTTCACCATGTGGTCCACATGAGTTGAGCATGAGGGAGGCTGGGCAGAGAGTCCAGACCAACCTGAGCTTCACTGCTGCTTCCATCATCCAGACATTCAGAAACAGGACTACAGTTACGCCTCTCTACACCATGTTACTGTTCTTTCCTGTATACTGTAGTATACTATAGTCCTACACATTAGTAGGCCTGTGCTGCTCAGTGATGGTTGGCCAATGTTCCCGTAATGTATCATTTCATATTGAAAAATTGAAATATTCTTGGACCATAACCAATCACATCATGTTTTTAGATCTTCTGCAGAACTGAGAGACGACCAGCCTGTGTGAACATGGCTTGATGTAGATGAGCTGCTGTGGTCAGACCCACAGAGGAGGCAGGATGCAGCCTCATTTTTTTTAAAATCCTTTTTCTTTTTGTTTGTTTTACAGAAAACCTGTTTTTTTTCTGTTTTTCTCCTACTGCATTGTATTTTATATCTATAACACTTCACATATCCAACACATATTCAAGTGTTGAAATTAAGTATTTGTGATTAAAATAAAGTATTTGGGTGTAACAATATTTGTGTATGTATACATTACTGTAACATTCTTTTACAACAGGCTGCTGTGCATAAGTCTACCTCTGAACAGTCTACTGATGAGATATTCATAATAGTGTTTTCCGTTGAGCACATCAGTGTGTAGTCGGTTGTTAGAAACATGTATTCATTTGATGGTTGTGTGTGTCATTTTATTGCAAAATAACATTTTGAAAAGAGATAAAATGGTTTTGAATGCAGTGTTTCATTTTGCCAGTGATTTGTGGAGTTTTGCATTTTGTGGTTTTGTGTTTAGAGTTTTGAGAAAATGAGTTTTCTAGTTTCAGAAAATGTGTATAAGCAATTGTGAAAAACTGTAAATAGGCCACAGGTAAACATTTGGTTTGGACAACAATGGAGGCCAATATTGGACAGAGAGTAAGAGGGGTGAGAACTAGAGGAGGACAAGGAGGATGAGGAGGTGAAGAAGTAAGAGGAGGAGGAGAAGGACGAGGAGGACGAGGACGTGAAGAAGTAAGAGGAGGAGGAGAAGGAGAAGGAAGAGGTGAAGTAGGACGGGGGAGAAGGAGAGGACAGGGAAGAGGAAGGGGAGTCAGGAACACAATAACTGATGAAATCAGAGCAACTGGTTGACCATGTTGTCAACCATGGGATGAGAACGAGGGAGGCTGGGCAACGGGTTCAACCAAATCTGAGCCGCTATACTGCTGCAGGCATCATCCAGATACTTCCAAATGAGAACCGGTAAGTAACTGTAAGTGCTGTAGTCTTACTGGTACAGTAATATGTGCTGTACTTTCATAATGAGAAGGATCTATCACTAAAACCATTCAAATGTTTTTACAGAACTGCAAGAAAACCAGTATGTGGTGGAAGAGGTCGGCTGTTCACCCCAGAGCAGGAGACCCACATTGTAAATATGGTCAATGCAAATAACTGCATCAGACTCAGAACTGCAGGACCACATAATGGCAGATAACACCATATTCCAAAATGTCAACACAGTGAGTCTCTCTGCACTGTCTCGTCTACTGAAACGCAACAGAATCAGGATGAAGCAGCTGTACAGAGTCTCCTTTGAAAGAAACGCAGACCGTGAAAACAACTGAGATATGAATATGTGCAGGTCAGCTATACTATCCTATCATTGGTACTGGATCTGGAAGTGTATGGTGCTACATCATATTGACTGATCCCTGTCTTTTCGTACTGTGCTACATTGTTTTGTCTCTTTCAGAGAGTCATGGAGCCTCTAGCAGATGCGGTGCATCATGAGCTAATACATGTGGACGAGGCAGGTTTCAACCCCTATCATCGGACACTGTGCCATCATCGACGTCCCGGGACAACGTGGTGGCAACATAACAATGTGTGCGGCTATTCGTCCTTCACCATCATGCAATCCTAGGCCCATACAACACTGCACACATTATCACATTTCTGGACACCCTCCACAACAGACTAATTCCTAATGACCAGGGGCCAATGTTAGTTTCCACCGGGCTGCTTTGGTCCGCGATTGGTTCACAGGTCACCCACGTTTCATCGCACTCTATCTCCCCCCATACCAGAGGTGGGAGTAAGGCGCACATGTGCAAGTCACAAGCAAGTCTCAAGTCTTAACCTTCAAGTCCCAAGCAAGTCCCAAGTCACTGTGGTGAGAATCAAGCAAGTCGAGTCGAGTCCCTGCTATAAGTCAAGGAAGACCAGTCAAGTCATTGCTCAGGTCAAGCAAGTCACAAGTCAAGTCATACGAAATTCTGATGATCTACCCCAGTTTCCACATTTAAATCAGTTAAAAGACAGCAGTCATGAAAAGTTGAGTTTTATTTTCAACATTAACGAAAACTGTTGCAGCCTGCTTACATCTTATAAATCTTACTGATATTTGACATTTTGTGGCAATCAATAACAAGCCTCCTAAATGAACAGCAAGTAAATATTTACTGTAATACAAAAAAAAAAAGTCAAGTCCTTTCACGTCATCTGTCTCAAGTCTAAGTCAAGTCTCAAGTCATGAATACCAAGTCAAAGTCAAGTCGAGTCTTTTATCAATGTTAGTCAAGTAAGTCTCAAGTCTTCAAATTTGTGACTCGAGTCAGACTCCCCCACCTCTGCCCCATACTCTCCATTCTTGAATCCTATTGAAGAATTCTTCTCTGCACGGTGTTGGAAGGTGTGTGATCTCCAGCCCCACCAACACATCGCCCTTCTACAGGTAATGGAGGAGGAGGCTGGTGGAGACATGGATCAGGGTCCTGCCAGACCTGGATATGGCACTCCAGGCCATACTTTCCACGCTGCCTAGCTCAAGACAACATCGCATGTGATGTGGATGAAGTCTTATGGCCAGACCCACAAAGAAGGCGAGCTTTAGCCTAATTTTTTTCTGTTCTATTTTTTTCTAGCACAAATGTTTTTGTTTTCTTCTACTTCTTTATTTACAACACCTCAGTCAATGGCAGGGGCTCATGACCTTGGCTGCTGGATTCTGTGCAATATTACTACTGGACTCTGTAATAATCCTCAAGGACTATGTGGTACTTTTTATTGGCACCTTTTATTCATTTATTTATTTATATGACTCTTTGCTTTTAAGTCATTTTGTTTTTTAACCCTCTGCATGCTGCATTACCTTCTTTTATTGTGTATTGTCCCTAATCTATAGTTATATGTTACAGTTTTTTCTGAATGCTTAAACACTAACAGTGATTCTTGAAGCACTATCTCTGAAACCATTAACACTTTGTAATTTTATAACACACTTTTTGCAAAACTTTGTTGTACAGGCAGTTTACCCAAAAGATAAAAGACAAGACACAACATCATGTGGGGTGTTTGTGTGCAAGGTAAGTCAAAGTGTTTTTATTTATTAAATGCACAGTATAACACAAGGTCATTCTGAACAATGAAATTCTTAGGACAGTGGCAAGCAACAACTACGAAGTAGGCATAAAAAAGAAATATATCAAATATTAAATTGTTAAAAACAGTCACAAATAAAGACAAGAATAACAAAAATATACAAAGTAGAAGAACATTAACAGCAGTTCTAGAGCTAGTAAAGATGGGCAATATGGACAGTAAGAATAGGAGTAATAAATATAAAGTGTAGGAGTGCCAATGGATATGTACAATAATTTTTGGTGTTCATTTAATGAACATAGGAAGTGTCTAGCATACATTGGTGATCATGTGATCAAAGTCAATGGGCTTTGGTGTGGTTTATTTGTGACTGAACAACATGATTATATCTTTTTACTGCAGCTTGCAGAAAGTGTTTTTTTTTTGGGGGGGGGAACAGCAGCAATGTTCCCCACTGACCAGCAGGGAGTGACAGAACTGCACAAGAAGAACTGGCCAACTTCAAGTTAAAGCTGGGGTGGGCGACATTCTTTTACTGTTGTCTACCCCTATGTGTTTTCTGCAGTTAGGAGAAAGACTGATCATCTACAATAACATCTACTCCACGGAAACCTGGATTGATGACCGTGCCTGCTGCTCCTGCTTCCACTGTCCTTTCAGAGTCTCTCTCAGACAGGTGAGCAGAACCTGCTGGCAGGCTAAACCTGGCTAGACATAGTCCTACCACTGCTACTTACATAGCATTGGAAACTATGCTTGCATGTGTTAGTGCCCATGTTGTGCTGATATCTACTTTTTCTGTAATTTCATTTGCGATATATGTCATACTGCTTTTTACACAGTAACATTTTTAATCATGCTTTTGATTGTTATGGGGTTTCCATGAATACTCTGTATACACCCCTTGCTGTATGTTTGAAACATTTTCAAGCACATGTGAACTACCTTCTGTCAATATCTTCCAACCTAACCGACAAAAACAACTCATCTGCTGTGTGTCTAGTAACAGCTCAGCAGTGTATCCTTAGGAACTTCATTGTATTTCTTTATCTCTCTTTCTTCTCTCTCTTACATCATCACATTGCACACACTTCCCCTTTTTTGCAGAGATGGCCCCTCGGCAGAAACCACAAACAAGGAGTGGATTGAGTGTGGGTCTGTGGCCCATCAGACACTAACAGAAACATAGCCAATAGCTACTTTCCTTGGAAAAGAGTTGGCAACACTGCTACCGGTGCGGTAACTCAGCCCACACAGTGTACTAATGCTTGATTTGAAGGCCTGTCGAGGCTACAATAAATACGCCTATCAAAACTATCTATTGTGTTTTATTGTTCCACTACTTACTTTTCATCATAGTGATAATAGGTACAATGATAGATAAAATTTGACAGTTGTCTTGTCCCACACTGTGCCACAGCAACACTAAAATAATATAGCTATGTGTAATAAGAGAATTGAAGCAGACATTTACAGTTTTTTCTGATTGCTTAGACACTATCTTTGAAACTATAGGCTATTTTTGTAAAACTCTACACACTAACCACAAAACCTTACACCAAACCAGCAAAACATTATACATCTCTTGCAAAAGCAAACAATTCTTGCAAAACTCTTCAAACTCTTTTAAAAAAGTGTGTTTTTGTGTCAATACAGTTCACACAAACCATCATTTGAATAAGCACACGAAGCACCAACTACGCACTGATAGTATAAAAGAAAAACACTTGTGGCTTTTGCTTTTTCTGTGTGCAGGGCAGAGCAGTTTGCAATAAAGTTTTGTCATACATGTAGTAAACACACATACACACAGGTATCCAAATGTGTAAAGTATGGATGTGTATTCCGAACATAACACACTATCAATACAAATAAGGGAAAAAAGTGATTTATTTATTTTTCTCAAAATGTTCTACAGTAACTCTCCTCAAACAACAAAACAGAACAGTAAATAGATAGATAGATAGATAGATAGATAGATAGATACTTTATTCATCCCCTTGGGGAAATTCAGGTGTCCAGTAGTTCACACAATCTGTATTACTGTAACATATAACTATAGATTAGGGACAATACACAATAAAAAAAAAGGTAATGCAGCATGCAGAGGGCTAAAAAACAAAATTACTTAAAAGCAAAGAGTCATATAAATAAATAAATAGATGAATAAAAGGTGCCAATAAAAAGTACCACATAGTCCTTGAGGATTATTACAGAGTCCAGTAGTAATATTTCACAGAATCCAGCAGCCAAGGTCATGAGCCCCTGCCATTGACTGAGGTGTTGTAAATAAAGAAGTAGAAGAAAACAAAAACATTTGTGCTCGAAAAAAAAAAAGAACAGAAAAAAATGAGGCTAAATCTCGCCTTCTTTGTGGGTCTGGCCATAAGACTTCATCCACATCACATGCGATGTTGTCTTGAGCTAGGCAGCGTGGAAAGTATGGCCTGGAGTGCCGTATCCAGGTCTGGCAGGACCCTGATCCATTTCTCCACCAGCCTCCTCCTCCATTACCTGTAGAAGGGCGATGTGTTGGTGGGGCAGGAGATCACACACCTTCCAACACCGTGCAGAGAGGAATTCTTCAATGGGATTCAAGAACGGAGAGTATGGGGGGAGATTGAGTGCGATGGTGGTGACCTGTGAACCAATTGCGGACCAAAGCAGCCCGGCGGAAACTAACATTGTCCCAGATGATAAGGTACCTGGGCTGCTCTGGCCCCTGGTCATTAGGAATTAGTCTGTTGTGGAGGTATGCCGTGGCTGGGCCAACTCAATTGCTAAAATAAATATTAAGAAAGTTAAAAGGAATATTTAAAATGCTGACAACGCCACCTAGGAGTTGGGAGGAGCCCTAGGACTCCATTACGTTTTTGTTTTTTTTCAATTGCTAACACACTAAAATGACACATGAAGCACAATTATTGAAACTGACACTCAGAGAGCAAAACCTCAGCTCAAGTCTCCAAAACTCTAAACACATTTTCTGCTTTGCACCCAATTTGCAATTCGACATGGCACTTTTTGCAACACACTGTACACGGCTCTCTACATAAGACACAGGGATCTGACATAAAGTCACTTGTTTGCCATTTCAAACCAATGCCATTCAAAATGCCTCACCCGTGGACCAACTGGCCAATACACATGCCACCTGGCCAAACACCTCATTGCAAAATTGTCGACTCATCAATCAGGATGTAAGCACTATAAAAAGACTACAGACGAGTACCTTTTTACAATAACAATGGAAGCCGACATAGCAGTGTATATTTTTTCCTCAAAGTTTCCTTTTCTGTTTACTGTATTCGATAGAGACAGAGCATATTTTTTGTTCACACAGCTGTAATGTATACTGTGCTGTGCATATGTTGCACTGATTTGTTGTGGAGAAAAATAAAAAGGTTTTGTCTCAACAGTATATTTGTGTTTCTGCACATGTTCCTGTAGACTTGAACAGTCTCTCTCTGCAGAATTCTCTACATACAGAACTATTATTATGACAAAGCCCACCAAAGATGAAAGTGCTTTTGATTGAGCACAGCAGTGTGTAGTTGGTTGGACAAACATTTGGTAATATGAATGAAGTGTGTGCCATTTGGTGCAAAAGTTTGATTTTGATAAGTGTTTATGTAGTTTTGAATGCATTGCTTCATTTTGCAGGATATATGAGGTGTTTTGCACTTTGGGTGTGTGGTTTTGTGAATTGTGTTAAGTGTTTTGAGAAAATGAGCCCTGTTTTCAAAATCGTGCTTAAGCAATCGTAAAAAACTGTAATATGTTTGATTGTTGGAACTGTCCATTGCGTATCTTTATATAGACCCCACTTACTCTATTGTTCTTTATGTCCTATTTTTCTTTTTGTATCCTATTACTACTTGCTGCTGCAGGTCTAAAAATATTGATGATCTGTTTAATTTGAACTCAGATCCCTCCAAAACTAAGATGCAAAGATTGGTAATCATTTGGCTTCTGATCATCAATTTATGCTTCTGTGTGTTGTCCTGCTGTGTAGCTGTAGGCTGAAGCAATCAACTGATAAGTCGCCTAAAACTATGAGCCAGACTCAAAGAGAATAGAAGACAACAAACCTTTAGAGGTTGTCTTTGGCTTAATGTCAGGTGTGTGTGTGTGTGTGTGTGTGTGTGTATTGCATGTGCACATTTTTGAGAACGACAAAGACAGACTGTATCTCTTTGTGTGCTGTTTGAATGAAACTTTACTCCTCTATAAGTAAAACTAGCAGTGTAGAAGAGAATATATTCTCCTGTGAAAACATATAATACTGACAACAGTACAACTCTGATTTGTGAATGAGTGGGTTTATTTTTGAAGGGAGAACTCATTCATTCATTCATTTTCCTTTCCTTTCCCTTTCCTTCCATTTTATTCCTTTTCAGGATTAAAGGGCAAAGGGCAATGTGACCAGAGGATTGGCTGTAAGACCATCTCATGTCTTTAAAGGAATAATTCACCCAAAAATGAAAATTCAGTCATTATCTACTCATCCCCATGCCAGTAGAAAATCAGGTAAAGTAAGGACTAACAAACTTTACCCGATTTTCTACTGGCATGGGGGTGAGTAGATAATGACTAAATTTTCATTTTTGGGTGAACTATTCCTTTAAGGGATGCTAGAGGCTATCCCAGCATTTAGATCTATGGGCAATTTAGAGTCTCCGATCAACCTGAGCTGCCTATCTTTGGACTGTGGGAGGAAACCAGAGCACCCGGAGGAAACCCACGCGAACACGGGGAGAACACGCAAACTCCACACAGAAAGGACCGGGTATGGGAATGGAAGTGGTGTCCTTGCTGTGAGGCGACAGTGCTAACCACTGAGCCTCCGTGCTGCCCAGAGAACTATGAAGGTTTTTCTTGGCAAAACTCCTGAGAACTTGCATGATGGGTTTTTGCACTCGGAAAATATTCACCCACCCGTGTTCTTAATCTCAAGTCACAGAAAAGATCTTTTTTTTTTGTCCAATTTTGAATCAGACAAAATATGGCAGCCTCACAAGTATAGGTCACATTTTGTACTCTATACCTACTTGATTCACCTGTGAAAATCAAATAAGTAACATACTTACTTGACTAACCTGTGAAAAGAACATGAGTGAGATACTTACCAGATTGACCTGTGAAAAGAACATGAGCAATACACTTGCCTGATTTACCTGGCAGCCACATTTCGTAAAAGCAAAAGCAAAAGCAGTTAGACAGTCCAAAACATGGAAGACATTGCTAAGGTAAGGCAGTAAGGTAATGTAGCAATGTCTTTTATGTTTTTGGCTGTGATTGTTTTTTCTAACTATAATTTTGCTTAGGTCCTCACAAAAATAGAGCTACATGTGTGGTTTTGCAAAAGTCCAGCTAAGCTTGCTGGTTTGACACATGCTGAGCTTGGCTACGCTACAAGACATGTTGTGTTTTATGGGAACGTTAGCTAGCTGCCATGGACCACGGCTTTATTCTGAAATGTGGAATGTGCTTAGGCTTGTGTTAGGGTTGTTGCCCATTTTTCTCCTGTCTGTGTGACACCAGTGGTAAGTTCCCTCATTAGGCTTTAGCTTACAAGACATCGCTGCTTGCATCTATATTTCAACCATTGATCTTTTCTGTCATTTTGTATGCCATATATTAGCATCTCCACCATTTGGTCCAAAAGGCATTTTTGCCTTCACTCGATAGTCTACAGTGAAGAGAGACGTCCAGTGTGAATATTTTCTGAGCGTAAAATCATGCAAGTCATGCAAGTTCTCAGGTGTACAGCTGAAAAAAAAACCTTCATAGTAAACCTCACTCCTCATCTGCGTTCTTGGGCACACAGCAGCGAAGTGCCTTCATCATCCTGGAGAAGAAGCGTCGGATTCCCTTCATCATCCTCTTCTTCTTCTTCTCCTTCTTCTTCTCCTTGGGCTCACTGACCTCTGAAAATCAAAAGAGCACAGTCAATGCCTCAACCTACCTTAATGCAGTTAACTCCAGTGTGGAAGGACTGGAGGATTCAGACACAAGTTGAGGTGAACGTCTCCTACCAGATGTGGTGTGAGTGGACTCTGTGTGGTCCAGGTCTTGGTCCATCTGGTTCAGAGCAGCGGCTGCAGCAGCGCTGCTCATGGGAGCCGATGCAATGTCCACAGTGGCAGACTCCACAGCTGCAATAGCTGGAGCTCCAGCCTGAGAGGAAGTTGTTATTATGAATCATATTCCCATTCATTATTGGTTGAGTGCATTTGTCTACTGTACAATATTGCTAATATATAAATCACCCTCAGCGAGTGGTGATTCCTACCTCTGTGGCGGTCAGTGAAGGAGTCGTCTCAGTTATGGCAGCAGCCATGTTAGTTTCACTGAGAGACATGGCAGCGGCCATGTCATTTTCAGTGAGGGACTCCAACTTGAGAACACCATCATCCACAGTCTCTGCACAGCTGGAGGTCTTTTTCAGAACAGGCTGAGAGCTAAACACACATGTGCACACACACACACACACACACACACACACACACACACACACACACACACAGTCACTGTTGATCCATACAAGTTTTGAAGAGCAGTACTTTTTCCCTCTACCAGAGTAGAGGGGAAATGGTCTTATCTTGTTAGGAGTCAGTTGTTGTTAGTGGACAAAACAACTGCACTGTTAGCATACTATTCCTTCAAATGTCATTTGTCACAACACCTTATAACAATCATGCAAATTTCCCACACAAGTGCACACACTCCCTGATCTACTCACATTAGGGCCTAACTTGACCATTTCCCTCCTCTTCCACCCTTATGAGGGATGAGTGGAGAGGAGACGGAGTGGAGGAAATAATCTTACCTAATTAGGTGGTTATCACTCTGCAGTTCGGCAGGCCCATCCTCCTGCATGCTGTTCATGAATGAGCCAGGCTGAACCAAGATGATACGTGGCTGTGGTGTTCTGGTCTGGCTCTGGCTCCTGCTGGGTTGCAGTGCTGCAGGCTGAGACTGTTCTTCATCCACAGTCTCACAGTCTCTCTGCACGGTGGTGGCAGGGGGCAGAGCTTCACTGCTACCAAACAACAAACTCACACTGTTACACTCAGGAAACAGGACTTACCACTGAACAAAGTATGACCAGTTGATCAATTTATAAGCCATTACAGACGGTGCCTACTGTTGTCTGATAACCTACAAGCAAAGCAGAAATATAAGGACTTTCATGCACGCCACACACACAGAAACACTTACTGAGAGCTGTGGCAGGAGCCGTTGAGGTGGCTCATTGTAATAAACGGATGGGCGAGGACTTCGCTGGGGGTAATCCTCTGGCTGGCATCCATTTGAAGCATTTTCTTCAATAAATCTACAAACTCCCTGATATCAACGGCCTCAGCCCCGTTCTCGTCACCCAGGCTCTCCTAAATTTGGAAACAATAAGCAAATTCCAACAGAAAATCAGACAAATCATCTTCCTGACTGATGAAAAGGCAGTCGGTAAAAGTCTTGAATTCAGCCAATGTCTTCACTTTTCAGCAGCTTCACTGTAAAAACTCATAGTGCAATTTAGTGAAATCAACTCATCTTTATCCATTAACACAATGTATATAGATGTGTTTGTCAATTTCAACTTAAAAGTGCTAGTTATGAGCTTCATGACTTAAAATCATGAGTTCACATCTTTTATTTCTTTTTATTTCACAAATTACCAGTTGAAAGAACGCCTTATAAAGCATTCACTAAACTCAACACTGTTAGTTTATTAGCAGACTTCCCAGTATGCATTGCATTCGGTTTAACTCTCCAGAAACTCTTCCTTCTTCTGGATTGAATGAAGTTACAGGATAGAGACTTGTTATGTATGTATGTTTGGTGAATAATAGGTCAATATCTGATTTTAAAAAAACAAAAAACATAATAAAATCTACTATCCATGTTATCCATACGGCAAGTACAATCCACTACAAGTAAATGTATTGCAGCTGCATACTATATGCTGAACTGTGTATTAATCATGTGATACAAGAGGAACTCGAACTTAAACTTAGCAAACCTTGTGAAAAAATAAATAACACGAATCAGCATGACTAGACATTTGTTGATTGAACTTATTGTCTTCAGTTCACTCAGTTAGCTTTTCTACATTAGAACAACTAACTAATGACCTTTGACCGAACTATTCAGTATTACTTCAGTCAACTAACAATTGTAAGGCAGCAAGGAAACTTCTGTCTTTAAGTTGAACTGCCTTAATATTTTTTGCAGTGCACCTACTTGACCACCTACCTCCTTCAGTGCATCCAGAGAGCGGAATTTGTAGAACCTGGTGTCTTTGGGCCGTGTGCCTGTTTGTATGGCAAACTGCCGTGGAGTCTAAAAGAACATCAAATCCATTTGAGATACCTCTTAATCACATTATGTATATTGCTATACTTTCATACTGTCATGTATACTTAAAATAAATCATTTTAAACAGAGAAGAAAATGTTCAAGAGAAAATGATATTTGGCCAGTGAAGCCAAAGAAGGGGTGTTGTGGTACCCAGAGCCTCCAGCATTGGATCCGAAGTCTACTGAAAAACGTCTTTGTGTTCAGCCCGGCGTCCAGAAGGTGGTCTGCAGGCTGACCCAGGAGCTGCACGATGAATCGCATCTGGAAACCAAACATTGCATCATCTTTCTAGGCTATCAAGACTCCATATGTTTTTGGAGATTTGTCTGCAGTGATCATTATCTGCTGCTCCTAGAACAGCTACTGTAATCAATAATGAACATCTCGACCCAGTCTGAGCCTGGCCGATCAGGAAGAGTGTATGTTGATGCAGCAGTACTAGATGTATTAGGAACAGTGTCCAGCTATGGCAAGGTACTGACCACGTCATATTCACACAGCCCAGGGAAAGCTGAAAAGCCGTGATACAAATCGAACATCACACAGCCCAGAGACCACATGTCGATGGCCTCAGAATACGGCAGACCCAAAATGATTTCTGGAGACCTGAGTGTTGGAAGAACAGCAACACAACATGAGGAACACTGTCATGGTCTGAGGAAAAAGAATCCAACACGGGTTAGTTAGTTAAACCGTTGCACAAAAGACCTTAGCAACCAAAGTAAGGAAAAAAAACTTAAGGCAACATGGCCGAGTTTATGGCGATAAATGAAGTTGTTGTCATATATTTTTTGGACCTCTGGATGGACCTCTTCACCAGACTTCTTGAATTAATTATCTCCTCCCACATTCGTTGTTTTCTGTTTGCTGTTATTCGCGGATCAAATTTAGTTTTTAGTATGTGCTTTCTTTTATTATATTCCTCCAGAAGTATAATCTTTTCCTCCTCTGACCAATTTGGCATTCTTGTCTTCTTTTCCTCTGCCATTTTTTTTACTATCTATAGGCCAACTTTGTGATAGGATAACAGGTGAGGTGATAACAGGTATCACAAGCTCAAGTGCAAGCAAACAAATGGTCTCCATGGAAACTGCAGAATTTTACCGCTGTCAAATATCTTTCAATGCAGTAAATGCCTTAACGTTTTTCCTTAACTAAGGGAACCTTTTAAGGGATTCTTAAGGTGTTTTGTGCAACCGGCCCCTGAATTCATCATTTGCCCTAACAAGTATGGACGGGAAACACACACTCTGCTACTTCTTTACAGTAGAACTGAGAAACTGCAAGTGCCCTCCAGTAGAGTAGTGATCCATGTTCCTGTAGACCTCACCTATAGAAACTGGGCTGAAGTACAGCACCGGTCTTGGCTTCACGTCTCCTTATGGCCAAGCCGAAGTCGATCAGCTTGATCTTGAGCGGCTGTGTCCGATGATCCACCAGCATGATGTTGTCTAGCTTCACATCTGTGTGGATCACGCCGACGCTCTTCAGGGCGTGGAACGCTGTGGCCAGCTGCAGATACAAAGTCGCTCATAAAATATCGAGCGTGTGATACAGCTGAACATTTGAATTTGGCTTTCTATCTGATAGGATCTGTACCTGTTGGATGATGGGTCTGATGTCATTCAATTCCAGAGGGAGGAATGCTCTGAGCTTCATATATTCAAACAGGGTGATGTCCAACGCCTCGAACACCAGACTAGTGCTACAGCTGGTTTGGAAGCACTCAAGAAATCGGAGGATGTTACACTTGTCCGGGTCCAAACCTCTGAGGTTTCTCAGCATGGACACCTGGGAACACATGACAAGTTATTTTCATTGTCGATTAATCTGTCGATTATTTTCTCGATTAATCGATTAGTTGTTTGGTCTATAAAATGTCAGAAAATGGTGAAAAATGTGGATCAATGTTTCCCAAAGCCCAAGATGACGTCCTCAAATGTCTTGTTTTGTCCACAACCCAAAGATATTCAGTTTACTGTCATAGAGGAATAAAGAAACCAGAAAATATTCACATTTAAGAAGCTGGAATCAGAGAATTTTGACTTATTTTTCTTAAAAAATTACTCAAACCTATTAATCGATTATCAAAATAGTTGGCGATTAATTTAATAATTGACAACTAATCGATTAATTGTTGCAGCTCTATTTGACATGCTTATGTTATCAAAAGATAGTTCATATGTTACATAGCAAACCCTTTAAATGTTGAAGGCAAAATCTTACCAGCTAAGCGAATGCAACACAATCTTTTGCAAGCGTAAACATCAAAATGGATAAAGTAACCCACCTCTCTTGCGGCGGCGTGGTCGTGCTGGCTGTATTTTATGGTCTTTACAGCCACCGTCTCGCCGGTGTCCCGTTTCAAACATTGGTCCACCGTCCCGTAGGCCCCCTTTCCTAGATGGTTCAGTACCTCATAGTTCCTGTCCCAGTAGCCACTGGAGACCGGGCGGAGAGGAGGGGTCGGGAGGCGACCGGGAGATCCACTGTCCTTCACGTCTGACATTACTTATTTTTGCACAGGAAACTGAGAGGAAAATGAGGAGCGAAGAGAGAAAAGAGTCGCTACTTTCAATCCCTGCTAGTCAAATTTAAATCATACCTGACTGAAAATGTGAACTTCATATATTTCACATTAAAGAAGAAAACCATTGACTTACCTTAATCAGCTGCAACAATAAACTGAGAAAAATCCACATCTTTGACACATAAGTTCCACAACAGCTTTATGATGCAATAATCTACAAATTCTCAGGTTTTGACTGCGCAATTAAAATTGGTTCCAACCAGTAGACTAAGACCAATAATCCAAAGTCCAATAATAATTTAGTATAATAACAATGTAGTAAATCATGTACTGTCAGATAAATTGAGCAGAAATAATTTTTCATTCTAATAGAATTGAGAAAAAATGCACAAAGTGGGTGAAGTGGGGCAGGGTGTGAATACTTTTTCTTGCCATTATACTTGATGGATGGGATGATGGCTGTGCTGTAAAACATCAAACTCCTTAAAGGTCCCATATTTTACACCAGAACTTTCCAGTGTTTTGTTTCATGTCTTGAGGTCCATTAAAAGCTGTGTGTGTGGTGTCATGTACCAAAAACACTCTCAATCCAGCTTAACACGTCCATTTTCCTGCATCTGCAAGCTGGAGTGGACAGGTTCGTGGTCTGGTGTGATGAGCATCACTTGCACATTAATATACGTAAAACTGAAGAAATTATGTTAGATCCCAGATCAATTGGAGACCATAGTTCTGTTGCCATACATGCTCATGACATCAGACAGGTCACTTCTTACAAATATTTAGGGGTCCACATTGATAGTGAGCTTAGCTGGCACACACATGTGGCAAGTGTCTGTGCAAGAATCCATCAGTGCCTGCATTTCCTTCAGAGACTCAGAGTTTTTGGTGTCTGCAGGAATATGGGTAAGATACATAATTGGTGGGTGGGGTGGGTCAGAAAAAAATAGCCAATAGCAACAACAGCCAATAGCAAAATTCAATTGTAATAGCTGGGTTTCAACCAGTAGAGGGTTAGGGTTAGAATTTCGACCTGAATCCATCAACAACACTACTAAATACCCAAATACAGCAGTTTTCAGCTGAAAAAAGTGGTTTTGGGGTTTAGTTACTCTTTAAAACAAATTTTTTGCATTTCTACACCACCTAACCTCTTGGATTAAGTCAAGAAACAGCAACCTTGTATAATATTAACCAAAAATGTAAAATTATGTTATATTACTAGATTTCAGCATTGAGGTGCTTACATTCATGATTTTGCATAGGCATACTAACCTAAAAACCTATTATTGAAGAAAGTTTCAGAGTGACAGACACAGAGCGTCCCCGTAACCATAGCAACTCACTCTCACTCCTGCCTGCGTGCACCGCAGGATCGGATCGTTCCGGCCCACTTCAACCCCTGTTTGTAAGTTTTAACAGCGTGAATGGCTCTGTGACTAATTTTATCTCACATCCCACATCGAGTTTTTTTTTCTAACATGTGACCCCAGAGGGGCTCCGTACAAATGTGTTCCTTTTTAATGTGTTTTTTTTGTAATGTCTGGTTCGATGGAGCAGTTCCCTTAATCCAAGACAGTTTTCTCCCATGGGAGACAATAAAATAACCTTAACCTTAATCTCTCTGAGTCTTACTCTCCAGTAAATAAATACTGACAACCGCTCAATGTCATTTGATCCAACGTAATCTGATCTGCAAATACTGGCTGATCAATGGGTCCTGTAAGGTATAAAATGTCATGTAACAGTCCGCTACAGAACATACAGTGGGTGCACAGAATAATGTAAACACTAGGGTGAATTAAGTTGCCTTGTTCTTGTATTGTTGGGGTACTCTCATCCCCTAATAAGGCATGGGCAGTGCTAACCACTACATCATTATCTTCTTGACTTCTTTCCTGCTGTCCAAGACCCCCAATGCCCCATATTTGCAATGCTACATAACCAGTATTGTCTAAAAGGCAATTAGACCCATTAGACACCTTGATCAGATCAGACCAGTGGTGGAAGAAGTACTCTGATCCTTTACTTTAGTAAAAGTAACAATACAGCAATGTAAAAATACTCCATTACAAGTAAAAGTCCTGCATGAAAAATCCTACTTAATTAAAAGTACATAAGTATTAGCAGCAAAATGTAGTTAAAGTATTAAAGTAAAAGTAGTGCTTTGGTCCCTCTGACTGATATTTTATATATGACATCATTAGATTATTAATACTGAAGCATCAGTGTGTAAGCAGCATGTTACTGTTGTAGCTGCTGGAGGTGG